>NW_022639927.1:26478-28886 GCF_010583005.1 Odontomachus brunneus | reverse complement strand
TTTGACTTCTCCATCTGGCTTGTAGTTTCGCCTTCGACTTCAACTTTTTTCTTGTCGTTGAACTGTTCGTCTTCTACTGTTAGTTATAATTGTATGATGTAAAAAGCTTACAGAGATGTTTATCTTATATGAAATCTATATAAATCTATATAAATACATCTATATAAATACATCTATATATTTAGAATAAAGAGCAAATTGATAAAGATTGATAAAAAGAAAGATATGGAATATGGCGATCCAGAACCGAGTCAATTATACACTACAGATGTTTTAAGAAAAGCACGGCAGGAAGCAAAAGATAAAGAATTAGGCGTATATAAAATACATGATTCTATCGAATCTATTAACAGTTTAAAATATAATGCTCAATATTCTGGTACAATTAAAGAGATAGGTTTAAATAAATTTTACGCTATGTATTGGTCACCTCTGCAGATAGACATTTATAAAGATCTTATAAAATCAAACTGTATTATTTCTATTGATGCTACAGGTTCTTTCGTAAAACGAATAGAACGAAATAGCCAATTGTCGCGTAGTATTTTTTTATATCAGGCAGTTACATCTGGCATAAGTGGTATCATACTACTTTTCCAAATGTTATCTGAAAAACACGATGCAAATACGATACAGTACTGGTTGAACGAATGCCTACGTTTCGGAGGTAAAGTACTGTGCGAAATTATTACAGATTTTTCCTTTGCATTACTAAACGCTGTGACATATGCATTCAATAACTTTATCTTATTATCATGTGAAATCATGTGTAAGTCTTTTAGATTGTAAAAAGAAGACGAATGACATACCTAAATGCTTTATTCGTTTAGAGATTGCGCACATTATAAAAATGATTGCAAGCTGGGGATGTTTTCGCGGAAAATATAGGCGAATAAAAGACTTTTATTTGCGATGCGTAGGATTTTTAACAACTGTTGAAACACAGAGTCAATTTGAAACAAATCTTTATGCGATATTAATTGTAGCACTTAGTGAATGCGATGACAAAGGTAGTGAATGCACAAATAAATTAGAATTACTTCTACAAGCGATAAGCGATTTCACATTTAATGAAACTAAAGAAGAGAGTGAAGATAACACTGACTCATATGATTCCTCAATAGATGAGAGAAATAGTGTAATGAAAGACGTAGATTTACCTAATTTTGATAAGCTACGCGCTGAAAAGTGTGCAGAAAAAACACATGCAGATGAACGGCCTAACCCTTACTATTGCCCTGAATTCGTAACTCCTTTTATACAATTTTCGAAATATTTTATTTTATGGACCAATGTAATGGTACCAATAAAAAAATCCGAATATCTCGTCGCTTCATCGGCTAAATCAGAAGCTTATTTTAATGACTTAAAAAATATTACTTTCAGTGATGATAGTAAACTCTTAAGAGTAGATAAATTTATTATTAAACATATTTGCTCAATTGAAAACTTTTGTAAAATAGAAAGGACAGCGCTCAATAATCGTGCTAATAATATAATATAAGTGTTATCGTTGAAACGTCCGTTGAAGATGATCTTCAACAGCCATCAACTAAAGTAAAAAGCGATATCGTTGAAACGTCTCTTGAAGATGAAGATCTTCAACAGCCGTCAAAGAAATTAAACAGCGTTCTTGTTGAAACGCCTATTGAAGATTATCTTGAAGAATCATCAACTAAAATAAAAAACGATATCGTTGAAACGTCTCTTGAAGATGAAGATCTTCAATAGCCGTCAAAGAAATTAAACAGCATTCTTGTTGAAACGTCTATTGAAGATGATCTTCAAGAATTATCAGCTAAAATAAAAAACGATATTGTTGAAACGTCTCTTGAAGATGAAGATCTTCAAGAGTCATCTACTCACTTAAATGTAGAAGAAAATTGGGGCGGACAAAATCCACCAATAAAAACAAAGCAGATTATAAAAAGATTGTAAAAAGGATGTAAAAAAGGTTACTGACAATAAAAAGAGATGAAAATACTTATCATCTTGTCCTGACGTAGTTTTCTCACATAATCGTCCTATTCGTAAAAAAAATGTTTATGTATTCAAAATGGTTCCTTACTTCCACCAGTTAAAATTAACGGCATGAATATACAATTAACTATGACGTGTTCGTTCGATGCAGTATTTGAGTTAATAATGACAGCATATGCAAATTCCGTTGTTTACAAGAAAATTGTTGATGAAATGTATAAAAATTTTATTTATTATTATTTATTTTAAATTAATAATAAATCATGCCATAACTGGTATCAATAACGCTTTTTATTTCGAACGCGCTGCCTATTTATCAGTCTTGTTTAAAAAAGATAAAAGCATGTCGATTGTACGTGTAACGTATCTACTTTAATTACAAAATTATTAGTAGAAGCACCTAGTTTTATACAAGAAAGCACATGCGT
>NW_022639927.1:17892-23278 GCF_010583005.1 Odontomachus brunneus | reverse complement strand
CTGAAATGCAAAATATCTAAAGTAAAATTAATGTTACCATGCGTCAGACCATGCGTAAAATTAATGTTACCATGCGAAAATTTTTTGTGGAATTATAAGCTTCGACAAGTGTGAAGTTAGCCCCCCCAAAATTTAATGTTAAATAACTTTTTTTCTGGAGGTGTGCAAACGAAAACTCGACTTGTTTCGAAACGTGCAAACGAAAATCTAACGATATCATGCGTCAGAAAATTTTTTCCTGCAATTTTAACTTAGGTTTCGACAAGTGTGAAATTAGTCCCCCCAAAATTCAATGTTAAATGACTTTTTTTCTGAAGGTGTGCAGACGAAAATTCGACTTGTTTCGAAATGTGCAAACGAAGATCTAATGATATCATGCGTCAAACAATTTTATTTTGCAGTTATAAATTTCGGCAAGTGTGAGTTTGGCCTCCCTAAAGTTTAAAGTCAAATAACTTTTTTTCTAGAGGTGTGCAAACAAAAATTCTGGTTGTTTCGAAATGTGCAAACGAGAATCTATTGATTACATGCATTGTGCGTCAAATTTGAGCATCTTGGGGGGCTAGTGTGAAGTTAGCCTTCCAAAATTGTTTTTTCAATAACTTTGAAACTAGAGGTGTGCAAACGAAAATTCTTGATACAAATTCCTGTACAAACATGTGCAAACAATGAGCAAACGAATTAGGTGTAGAAATTGTATTTTTTCGAATTTTGGGGGGCTAACTTCACGGGACTCAGCGCGGTGTCCCTATAACTGTCTCGCTCATATTCGCTGCATTCAAGTGTTGAGTGAGTGAGACAGCTATTGAGGACATCACTTACAACTGCCCGAGCAAAAATTGAATCTAGTGATTGTCTAGTAATGACACAGAAAAGTTGGGTTTTATATAGCTAGTAGTAGCTAGTAGTTGCTAGCTACTAGCTAGGAATGTAACGTTCACTTTTCCTAGTGTAGAACAAAGGGAACTGAGAAGCCGTTTGTTATATAGGATGGATGACCTTGGTAATGATGTGTTTAGGTAATAACTTTGAAAAGTCTTCTTGCAATAACGGTTGGTTTAATACAATGACTTTGGTAGGAATTCCTCCTTGCCAAAGACTCCTTATCTCTTTACACACACTTTCATTTCCGCCAACACTATTCACCACACAAATCGTCCGAATAATTCAGCAATACAATGCAATGCTTTACTAATTATAATACCTTTGAGGATTCACTTCCTTTTATACCAAGGTCCGATTTCTAACCTCGCAGGGTTTACTCGCACGTTGCTATACGATTCAAGAGAACGTCTCTCGTCTCAACCTCAATATCGGAACCAATAATGATATATATCTAAAGTGTATCGACCGCTTCCGAAACGTACGCACTCTCCGTTAATTACTTAATACTTGATAATCGGTTCGATCTAGCCACGGTCTCTCTCTCTTCTCCGTTGCTCGCACGCGGTTTTTATATTCTCTCCTCGTGAACAGTTCTCCTCAGCGACTGCGCATCTAAATTTGACGATGTATTGTCAGATGGCGTATGCTTCAATATCTCCATTTCTTACAATTCGACCATCCTGACACTACATTCGTCCCGAATGTTACCATTATAACAATTTTGTTACGCCGAAATTATTATACAACAATCTGTAAAAGGAAAGAAACAAAATCATACAACAAGATATCACGGTAAGTTATACAATCAATACTTAAACAAATTTCCTAATTCAGTGTAACCAGTCCAGAACCTATTAATTATTATCGGTCATTAATTTCGCTTATTCCTTGGTTTTGACCGGTTTAATCCAGTATTTCATTTTATCTGAAGATAGAATTGAGTTGGAGGGTCTTGCTGTTATATTAAATCCCGGTATATCTGTAATAACATAACGGTTTTTATTCAGAACTTTTAAGACCAGGTATGGCCCTTTATATTTTTTCCTCAACTTTTTACTAGTTCCTGGTTGTGTTTGGAGATCCTTAATGAGAACGAAATCCCCTTCCTTGTATTTTGTAGGTTTTCTATGATTTGCATCATAGTTGGACTTGTTATACATTTTGAGTTTGTTAGTGGCTTCTAATGCTATGCAGGTAAATCTCTCGCATTCGCACGTTCTTTCTCTAAATCGATATCAACTTCCGCTAACAAACGTACGAAATCGCTCAGTTCTTTATCTCTATGATTACGCTGTTCTACCCCCAACATAATCTTACTAGGAGTCGAGTCGATTGAAGAGTGATGTGTGTTATTAATGATATACTGAACATTATATATATATATATAACTGTTTGGCCCATTCGTCTGCTTTTCCAATTGATCTTGCGAGCGAAGATTTCAAAAATCGGTTTACCCGCTCAGCTAACCCGTTCGCCCACGGAGCGACGACTGCTATTTTTTGATGACTAATTTGATATTCCTTTATAAATTCATCAAATTCCAACGAGGTAAAAGCCGTTCCTCGATCTGTTACCAATTTTTTTGGCGAACCAAACACATCAAAAATCAATCTCAACGACTTACAAGTCTCCTTGGTTGTAGTCGATCGCACAGGGAATAACCAGGTAAACCTGGTGAACGCATCTACCGCTACCAGGACATGCTTGTAACCCTCTTCAGTCGGCTGAAGTGGCCCGTAATGATCCACGTGCAGTATTTGCAACGGCATGGAAGCAACTGTATCTACCTGCATCTCTCCCTCATTACCATGGGAGAGGAATTTACTAATAGACATGTAATGCAATTTTCAACATAATCTTTGATTTTCTTGCGCATAGAGGGAAACCAATAGGATTTATACAAACTTTGAAAAGTTTTCTCTACTCCACAATGCGCTAACTGGTCGTGATGTATTCTAATTAAGTTGGATACCATTGTTTCTGGTATAACAAACCTCGGCCTATCATCCGCCTTTCTATAGATTAACCCATCTATCATTTCGAATTTATCATGGTGTGAAAACTCTAATAGCTCTGCTAATCTTTTTTAAATTTGTGTCTTGAAGTTGTCTAAATTCAAGCTCTCTTTCTAACGGAAAAGCCTCTATATAGGAAATTCTTCTGCTTAACGCATCCACATGTTTCATATTATTTCCTGCTCTATGTACTATAGTAAAAGAATAATTTTGGAGCTGGAGAGTCCACCTCGCAATTCTCGGATTGAGGTTTGCTTTATTAATGGCATAAACAATTGCATTGCAATCAGTAACTACTTTGAAATTTAAACCATTCAAATATATATGAAGACGTTGTACTGCTTTCACTATTGCCAACATCTCTAACTCAAAACTATGATAATTAGCTTCTGCCTTATTTGTTATTTGACTAAAGAAAGCTATTGGAGCCCATTGATTGTTCTTTTGCTTCTGCAGCAAAATTGCACCTAAACCATGCGAACTGGCGTCCGTATGCAATTCAGTTTCGGCCATTGGATCAAAATGTCTCAATAAGGGATAGGAAACTAACTCTCTTTTGAGGTTTCCAAATGCCCGTCTAACCTCATCAGTGATACCAAAGGTTTCCGATTTTTTTAACAATTCTGTTAATGGTTTGGCTTTAACCGCATAATTTTCTATAAATTTACCAAAATAATTTGTAAGCCCTAAAAAACTTTGAAGTTCATGAACGTTTTTAGGCATAGGAAATGCATCAATAGCTTGTGTATGTCTGTCACTTAATGTAATACCTTGATTTGAAATTACATAACCTAAAAATTCTATTTTGGTTTTTAAGAAATTACATTTTTTATAATTTAGTTCAAAACCATACTGCTTCAAAATGATCAAAACTTCCCTAAGAGTTTGAAAATGTTCTTCCACCGTATCTGACGGTATTAGAATATCGTCAATATATATGATTACCCTGTCGATACGTATTAACGGTTGCAAAACCTGAACAATCCTCTTTTGGAACTCAGCCGGGGCCTCACAATAACCAAAGGACAAACGCGTATATTCAAACTGCCCATCGGGAGTTGCAAACGCAAAGAATTTCGTATGCTCCGGATGAACTCTTATTTGGTGAAACCCGTCACGCAAATCCAATAGGATAAATATTTTCTTATTCGTCAATTTTGCCAAGCAATCTTCGATTAGCGGAAAAGGATATTTCTGTTTTTGCACCCTTTCATTCAACGGTCTTAAATCGACACACAATCTAATTGAATTATTCCTTTTCCTGACAGGAACTACCCTAGCACAGTACGGAGAAACACTAGGTTTGATTATTCCGCGCTGCTGCAATTCATCTGTAATCTTCCTAATTTCTTGTCTTTCTTTTAGAGCAAATTTCCGCGGCGCGTATGCATAAGTTGTAAAATTTTTAAGATTTACTTGGACCGAATAATCATCTTCTATTTTTGCCATACTACTATTCTCAATCTCTAATAGTAAACTGATTAATTCTTGTTTAATTTCTTTTCCAAAGTCCGTAGACAAAGTTTCCAAGAGATCTTCCAAATTATCTTTATCTGACACTATTTCTACATCTGACAATTCTTTACAGAAAACATCTAAAATTTATTTGTCCGCATTCTCATGTGTGGGAAAAAGAAAATCTACTTTTTCCTGATCCAACACATCTCTTCCTATTATTAAGTCTGTACCAATATTATCAATATTCACAACATGGAGTAGTATTTTAATACATCGAACTCCAAAACTTTCTAACTTTACAAAGGTACTAACTCTATCTACTACCTACTACACTAATATCTTGATCATTTAATGTCTTAAAACAGTTCTCTGTTCTTTGTAAATTTTCTCCCATTTGTTTGAAAAAACGCTTGTAAACTCTAATCGGTATTATAGAAATCGGGCTGCCTGTGTCAATCAAAGCATGCAATTTACATTTGACATTATTGATTTCAGTAACCGCTACATACGGATTTCCCGATCTCAACATGCTAGGCTCTTGCCGATTAACAGCTGCAATCACTTGCAAATCTCCTCTGGACTTTAATGTAGCTCCTGTTTCGACAGGGGCAATGGTCGTATCGCGTCTACCTGTCTGAGCCTGTTCTTTACGGCGTAATTTATAACAATCATGCTTAACATGCCCTTTTAATTTACAATAATTACATGTAAGATCCTTATAATTATTATTATTGTTATTGTAACAATTTCTGGTTTGATGACCCCTTTTGTTACATATTTTACATACCGTATCTTTATTACTTGCCGATTTGTTAAATAAAGGAACGGGTGTGTCCAATTTGCTAACGCTTTTGGTTATTACTCGCATTTTGACAAGGAATTGATCTACCGAATTCGCTTCTAATGTTAGTGCGGTGGCGTTCAAAGAACTTATTGTAATGCCACTAATTAACAAATTGATAATGTCCTCTACAGGTAAATTTAAACGATGTATCAAAGCTAGCTTGTCTATCGCGTACTGATCGAAC
>NW_022639927.1:17459-17882 GCF_010583005.1 Odontomachus brunneus | reverse complement strand
AATTGATAATGTCCTCTACAGGTAAATTTAAACGATGTATCAACGTTAGCTTGTCTATCGCGTACTGATCGAATGTTTCTTTATAATGCAACTACTTTCTCGCTTCTACCTTTTGCATAGTGGTATGGAAAGGAACTCGTTTATCGAACATTTTAACTAAATGATCACTCAACGACAACCACGAAACCAGAACCGAACCTGATTGAAAATCGAACCACCGTTTCGCATCTCCTACTAATTTTGACGAAGCTACTAATAAAATTAGATTATCAGGAATACCATGAACTCCTGCGACTTGATTGACCCGCTACACCCAAATGTGAACGTTTTCTGCATCCGAACCTCCAAAATCCGGAACTTGCGATGAGACCAATGACAGTATGTTGGCTGGAGGGACTGCTACTGAATTCCGTTAAACCAATG
>NW_022639927.1:16560-17449 GCF_010583005.1 Odontomachus brunneus | reverse complement strand
GGCTGGAGGGACTGCTACTGAATTCCGTTGAACCAATACTGCCGCATTCTCCGGTGCCGGGTGTTGAGAAGGACTTGCTTCAACGCCTTCCCTGCCACCCGTGGAGGGATTACCCCTTTCCGATGAGATCACCGCATCTGTAGTATTACCAGACACTGCCCTGGCGATCTTCGTCAACTCCTGTTGCTGCAGCTGCATTGCTATCTTTTGTTGTTCCATGAACAACTGCTGGTTCTGCATGCATGTACTAATAGCCATCATCATCTTCGTAAACATATTCTCGATTTCCGAATGATTGGAGTCACTTGTCGGCACGGAAGGCTGAACTTTATCAGAAAAAGTTGTACTCCCGTTTCTTGAACTTGGTCCTAATGTCGGTGCTTTATCCATAAAAGTATCCCTTGGTCGTTCGCCCGAGATCATCTCAATCATCGGGCTGTTCATCTCCCAATGATCGATTATAGCATCAATTAACAAATTGCGATCACATAATTTAAGCTGATATTTTCTGGCCTCAGCTTTTAATTGGTCTAAAGACATCCCATCTAAAGCAAGACGATCCATTGTCCGTTTTTGTTTTCTCTTATCACCTTGGCTGGTAAGCAGAACCGTAAACTGAGCACTCGCAGATATCACGCGCCACAACACGTGTCCCAAGTTACACGCACCAAGCCATATGCGGCCGCAAACGGTGAAAACAGCTGTACTATTGTTTGAATTCACAATAACAATCGTCAAATTTATCGGGATTCTTCAAGGACTTGCGACAATAACGAGCTGGATTGTTTATCCCACTTCTGAACTGTAGAACAAAGGGAACTGAGAAGCCGTTTGTTATATAGGATGGATGACCTTGGTAATGATGTGTTTAGATAATAACTTTGAAAAA
>NW_022639927.1:14222-16550 GCF_010583005.1 Odontomachus brunneus | reverse complement strand
GAATGTAACGTTCACTTTTCCTAGTGTAGAACAAAGGGAACTGAGAAGCCGTTTGTTATATAGGATGGATGACCTTGGTAATGATGTGTTTAGGTAATAACTTTGAAAAGTCTTCTTGCAATAACGGTTGGTTTAATACAATGACTTTGGTAGGAATTCCTCCTTGCCAAAGACTCCTTATCTCTTTACACACACTTTCATTTCCGCCAACACTATTCACCACACAAATCGTCCGAATAATTCAGCAATACAATGCAATGCTTTACTAATTATAATACCTTTGAGGATTCACTTCCTTTTATACCAAGGTCCGATTTCTAACCTCGCAGGGTTTACTCGCACATTGTTATACGATTCAAGAGAACGTCTCTCGTCTCAACCTCAATATCGCAACCAATAATGATATATATCTAAAGTGTATCGACCGCTTCCGAAACGTACGCACTCTCCGTTAATTACTTAATACTTGATAATCGGTTCGATCTAGCCACGGTCTCTCTCTCTTCTCCGTTGCTCGCACGCGGTTTTTATATCCTCTCCTCTTGAACAGTTCACCTCAGCGACTGCGCATCTAAATTTGACGATGTATTGTCAGATGGCGTATGCTTCAATATCTCCATTTCTTACACTAGTGACTGTTCTAGAAAAATTAGCTAGTAACTAGATACAAAAAATAACTTGTAACTATCTAGCCTGCACTAGACAATGAGTAGATAGCAAAAACGAAAAAATTATTTTTCTTCGATAATTTCCTTTTTTCTCTATATCTTGAGTACTTAATAATCTTTAGATAGTTTTTTTATCATGGATTTAATAGAATTTCTGTACCATGGATGTCTAATAGCTAGACATGTTTTTTACTTAGAGTTTTTATATATACTGTGACGTGGTAGCCTCAGTGGCGCCCGTCCCAAGGAACCGTATCGAATTTGTGTGATTGTCTCGCGTATCGCGTCGCGAAAGAAATCTCGCGGATATTAACGGTTATCGCGTCCCGTTGTATTTTTGTTTATGAGAGTCTCTAGGACAAGTATTGGAATCGACTTTTGCGAGCGGAGCAGGTTCGTAAGTTATCGTGTCCCTCGGCTTCCCTTGCCCGCCACCAAAACCAAAGGAGCGGAGGACACCGAGGGACGAAAGAGCAGCGGCCGACGGCTCATCGCTCTCACTCAGGTGAATCGCTCTCGTAAAAGTAACGTTAGAAAATTCTCGAACTCCCGATCGCTCGGCGATATTGAATATTGAATATTGTAACGTTTTAGAATATTGTAACGATTAGAATATTGTAACGTTTAGAATACTCTGTATCGAGAACACAGCTACCGCAATTAGACGCGAGACTGTGTTTACTTTCAACGGACGCAGCCGTCGCGAGGATCCCAGCAAGAAAAAAACTGGAGCGCCGATGGAAGATTGCGAGCCGATCCACGACGGCAACAGTGTCTCGAGACAGAAGTACCGAAAATTGCCGATTCTCGAAGGCCGAACATCGCAGGACGAGAGGGGACGTGACGAGGAGGATCAGCGAGGATACGTGATCTTCCGGAAGCCGACGGATCGCTAGCCTTGCCGCGACGGTCAGAGAGAGCGAACGCAACAATCTCAGCGAACGAAAACCTCACGAGTAATTATCGCTATCGAGACTACCGGATGTGAGGAGTGCACAGAGAGAGAGAGACAGATTTGGGGAGAGAGAGGACGAGCGAGTGAGCGAGGAACGGAGAGAGAGTGGAGCGAGAGAGCGGAGCGAGCGAGCGAGAGGAGAGAGCGAGAGAGGACCGCTCCGAGGAGGATCGCCGTCACCGCCATCGTAGCCGGCCATCCGCCAGGAAAGCCGCAACTTTTTGTAAAATCTCACATCTGCTCCGTGGTTTTCGTTTTTCGTTCTCGTTCGTGTCGTCATCGTTTCGTATTCCGCCGTCCCGTCCGCGGAGCGGCCGCGTGTCATAAGGCTCACCCGAGGAGATCGTCCTCGAATTTTCCATTGTCGCGAACCTATCCCTTGTATCGCGATTAACGTTTTCTTTATGTGAACATTACCGCGCGTTAAGTACCGGGACGTGCGAGAGTCCCGACAATAAAGCTCATTGTTATTGAACACGCGTGGAGTCATTTTCGCCCTTCCTGAACCCCGGGGCACGCCAATTTTGTGTCGCGTATTGTATCTCGCGGTTATCGAGGTAGTGCGGCCTTTCCGCACCTGGCGCCTAACTATCGTTTTCATTTTGTGGCGTGAACCGGAGCCGACGGCAATTTATTTGCATGGCTGACAGGCAATCTGCCGTCGCTCGCGAGTAAACCTCGCGAAAGAGCGTCGCCATATATACA
>NW_022639927.1:11773-13175 GCF_010583005.1 Odontomachus brunneus | reverse complement strand
CGTCGCATGCACCTACAAGTCGCAACGATGACAGTTAAGAGGTTGTGCTGTATTCATGGACATAGTATACATGGACTCTGAATGCTCTATGTTCTGTCGTCTAATAGAGAAGCCAATATCTAGAAAGAGAACGAGAAGAGAGGGGCTATAGTTTTCTTCTTATTTTGTCACTTTTTGTTCCGCGTGCATCAATTTCTCGTTTCCATAATATTATAGACCATCTCTATGGTCACTTCAACATCTTGGCTTCACTTTTCTAGCCGTATGTGGGGTCTATGTATACTATATCCATGGTTGTACTCGAACGTGAATGCATATTACAGGTTTGTGTGACAGGGAAAGACAAGGAAAGACAGGAGAGGCAAGGAAAGACAGGATGAGACGGCGGGAGACGGAGAGAGATGGGGAGAGGCAGAGAAAGACAGAGAGGCAGGGAGAAACAGGAAGAGACAGGGAGAAACAGGAAGAGACGGGGAGAGACAGAGAAAGACAGAGAGAGACAAGGTGAGACAGAAGAGGCAGGGAGAGGTAGGGAGAGGCAATCCCGAGTAAAGAAAGTTACAGGGAGAGACAGAGTAAGCTAGGGAAATACAGGACGAGATGGGGAGAGACAAAGAGAGGTAGGGAGAGACTGCGAAAGAGGAAGAGACAGGGAAAGACGGGGTGAGACAGGGAGAAACAGGAAGAGACGGGGAGAGTCAGGGAAAGACAGGGGAAGACTGGGAGAGATAGGAAAGGCAGGGCGAGACAGGGAACGACAGGGAAAGACAGGGAGAGCCAAAGAAGAGACAGGGAAAGACAGGAAACAACATGAAGAGACAGAGAGAGACAAGAAGGGACAGGGAGAGGCAGGGAGAGACAGAGAGAGACAGGGGGAGACAGGGAGAAATAGGAGAGTCTGGGAGAGACCGAAAGAGTCAGGGAGGGACAGGGAAAGCCAGGGAGAGATTGAGATATGAGGAGAGATAAAAAGTAGCAAGGAAAGATAGCGAATGACAGGGAGAGACAGGGAAAGACAGTGAAAGAAAGGGACAGACTGGGTCAGACAGGGAGAGACATGGAGAGACAGGGAGAAACAGATGGAGAAACAAGGAGAGACAGGCAGAGACAATGCAGATTATAGGGAGTGACAGGCAGAGACAGGGAAAGATGGGGAGAGACAGGGAAAGATGGGGAGAGACAGGGAGAGGCAGGGAGAGACAAGGAGTGACAGGGATTGACAGAGAGAGAGATGGAGAAACAGAGAGTCAGAGTGAGAGACGGGGAGTGACGGGAAGAGACGGAGAGAAATGTGGAGAGAGAGGGAAAGACAGGGAAAAATAGGAAAAGACAAGGATAGACAGAGAGAGACAGGGAGAGACAGGGAGAGACAGGAGAGGCAGGGAGAGACAGAGAGTCACTG
>NW_022639927.1:6313-8521 GCF_010583005.1 Odontomachus brunneus | reverse complement strand
TGTACCGCGTCTCGTATCGTCGTGTCTCGTCCGCGGAGTGGTCGCGCGGATAAAGGAAGGCTCGCCCGAGGAGAGCGTCCTCGGGCTTACTGTACCGTTCCGCGTAAAGTATCGTCTCGCGAATTATATTCTCTCGCGCGTATTAGCGAGCGGGACGAGAGAGAGTCCCCGAATAAACTACTTATTGTTACCGTTACCGAGTTTAGTAATTTCGCCTCCTAACCCATCCCGTCTCCGACTCTAAATTACTAAGAGCTACCGGTCCCGACGGTTCCGGGACGCGCCTCTTTTGTGATACTCAATTATTATCGCGCTTATCGAGGTGGTGCGGCCTTTCCGTACCTGGCGCCCAACTCTCGCGAGAATCTTTGTGGCGTGTTCGGGAGCCGACGGCAATTTGACGACGAGGCGAACAGGCGACTGTTTGCCGTCGCTCGCGAGAAGTTCCGCTCGCGAGAACCGTCGCACATTATATTCAGCTAAGGACAGTTGACATAACCATACATTGCAACTATATCGTGTATTTTCCTAAAACTATCCCTCCAATATATTTATATTTATTCTGAATTAACAATAATATTTATTTCACAACAGAAATCTTTTCCTTCGTCATTGCCAAAAATCCTGCAATCTTTGATAAAGAAGAAACGCTTCAAAAAATTTCCGTACTCCTTAAGAAGTTTTGCTTTAATGCTACATTTTTACTCACCTTCGGCACGTAATTTCGTGAGAGACAAATTTCTTATGACCCTACCCTGTCCTAGCTCATTAAGATTGACAAACATCTGTCAATTAAAATCCTGGCCTTTTCCAAGAAGCGTTTTTGGAGAGTGTGTGTCAAATGATGGAAATGATAAAGAAGAAGTTGTATTTTAATTTGACCGTCGATGAGATGGCCATTCGAAAGCGTATTGAATGAAAGCGTATGTGGGAATGAAATATACAGATATTTTGACCTTGGGTTAGACGAGAACAAGCAAGGATCTATTGAAGCATCAAATATTCTAGTCTTTATGATCGTAGCAACTAACAGTTACTTTGAGACACCTGTCTTATCACTTACTAACTTATCAAATTTATTTCAGGAACAAAAAAAGGTGAATTATTGTGTGACATTCTGTGTGCGATGCATGAAAAAAGTATTGAGATATGTAATATTACATTTGTATTACATTATATTGCATCTACCAATATAAAGATGGTAGAAATTCTAGGACCAAACATTTGTGAAGATAATAGTACCGTACGTTTTATGGATGTTCGTTTTACGTTCATTTTAAAGAAATACACCCATGGACATAAAATGGTCATCCAATGTACGTCCATTCCAGAATATATTTTGTTAATAATAAATGGACGTCCACTGGACATCCATTAGAATTTTATTTTATATATGACTAATATAAGTTAAATACTGTACGTTCAATATACGTTTGTAATGGATTTGTTTTAATTATCCATTTCTTGTCCTAAAAAAAAACGGCGCGATAATTTTCAAATTTTTTATCGGCATATTTATCTATTATGTACAATTCTAAGTATTTTATGACACATTTTTTATGTGCAATTTATGTGGTTATGCGTAAGTTTTTGAACAGTACGATTAAGCGCGGTAAGTCGGCAGCCAATCTAAAGCACGTGCGCAGAAGGATGCGCACCAAAATCCCTCAGTTCCCATTTCCCATCACTCTCTCGATTTACCGCCAATTCCTGAAAGTGAACGCTCTTGGATACGCTGTGGATCATAATCATTGAAGAGATCGATATTCTAAAAATATACAAATTGTTTTGTAAGACGGACTAGTTATTAATTAAAAATGTAAGTATATATATATATATATATATATAGTTTATACATGTTATATTTATTATTAATAAACTATTTTGGCAGATATAGTACTTTTATAACTTAAAAGTTTAATATTTTATATTTTTATATATTATATGATACAATTTATTTATTTACGTATCACAATTATATAATTTTCCAGACAGCACACATGTCCAGATTACATTTAAAGGATGTCCTTAGTACGTCCTGTCGTTCCAAAAATATCCTCGGAATATCCTCTGGACATCTTTTGGTTATGCTGTGCTGTATGGGTTTCTTAAAAAATTTAGTGAAAATAATATATGTATTTGTTATATACATTGTTTTGTGCCTTTACTTTGATCTTAAATCTGTTCAAAGATTTTATATATAATATA
>NW_022639927.1:4055-5281 GCF_010583005.1 Odontomachus brunneus | reverse complement strand
ATACGGTATGGCTGGAGAAAATTTACGTGCCGCCGAACGCCTTTACGCGGAACGATTTCCCGAGCGTGAACGACATCCTTCGCGCTGTGTCATTCAGCGGTGTGTTGACCGCTTGAGGGAAACCGGAGTTCTCCTGCCGACTATACGACCCGCTGGAAGGATACGGTATCGCCACGTCCATTATGAAGAGAGGATTTTACAGGAATTTGAAAGAAATCCTGGAAACAGCGTGCGTCGTGTAGCTGCTGCACTACGTCTATCACGACGACTGATGCATCGTACGCTACGGGAGAATGGATTGCGCCCGTTTCATCATCAACGGGTACAACAGTTACTCCCTGGCGACGAACAACGGCGCGTCTTCTTTTGTGAAGGTATTTCCATAATATTTATTTGTTATTTATTTGATTGTGTTGAATATGTTTCTATTAATCATCTTTTAATATACGTAGGTTTCTTCGCGCAGTATCGGCGGAATATTTCTTTCCCCGATCGCATCTTGTGGACGGACGAGGCCACCTTCACACCGAACGGCGTATTTAATTCGCGGAATTTCCTGCTTTGGCAAGAAGAAAATCCGTACGCCGTTCGAGAAGGCGCATTTCAATATCGTTGGACCATTAACGTATGGGCCGGAGTAACAGCGAACCGAGTGGTAAGTAGTCGTTTTATTGAAACAGTTATTTTTTCTGCAGCAGTTTCGTAACGTTCCTATTTACAATTTTCAGATCGGTCCGTATTTTCTCCCGCCACGGCTCAATGGCGAAATTTACGCGGACTTCATAGAGAATCAACTCCCAGTGCTCCTCGAAGATGTCCCTCTCCACGCACGGGCAGAGTTGATTTTCCAGCAAGATGGAGCTCCTGCGCATTTTAGCCGGCGAGTACGTAATTTTTTAGACGCGCGTTTTCCGGAAAGGTGGATGGGTCGAGGTGGCCCAATCATCTAGCCGGCACGGTCGCCTGATCTTAACGTGCTCGATTATTTCTTATGGGGCTACGTTAAAGATTTGATCGAACATCGGCGTGATGGTACAGAGAATGAAGTACGTGAAGCTATTGTTGCGGCCTTCAATACCATCACGCCGGAAATGGCACATCGTGCGACGCGCAATATTGTACGAAGAGCCGAAATTTGTATATGGGAGGGAGGACTTCGAACAATTGTTACATTAATTTGTAACAGTGGATTAGGCCTACTGGGGGCACCACTTAAAAAAAAATGT
>NW_022639927.1:3322-4045 GCF_010583005.1 Odontomachus brunneus | reverse complement strand
AGGCCTACTGGGGACACCACTTAAAAAAAAACGCGCCATGCTATCTACCGCCAGGTGGTGTGGAAAAGATAGCACTGAATTATAATTAAAATTATTTCTAAGGGGAAGAAACGCGAGATATTTATTTCTCGGTGGCGTACGACACGTGGCGGCGACACGCAAGCGGCACGCAGCAAACAATCGGCGTTCACGCCTCAGATTGCTCCGTCTTCGACTGCTATCCGAAATTCATTGCTAAAGCCTGTTTTACTCAGAGCTGGAAAATCTTGCCCGGACGCATTGGCGTTTTACTCCTTCTATTTCTCATACCGAGATACTTCTGTTTGTTTGTGTGACTACGTTCCCTCGGCCGAGATCGGCACACCGAGCGAGGGAATGACATTATCTCTCTCGCTCGGTGCGCCGAACTCGGCCGAGCGCGCGTAGTCACACGGCCAGAAGCTTCTCTGTGTGAGAAGTGGAAGGAGTAAAACGCCAGTGCGCCCAGGCAAGATTTCCCAGCTCTGGTTCTACGTCGTATGTCGCTGTCGGATATTGCAAGCAGCTGATAATGTAATGCGAGAATTTGTGTTTAAATGAACAGGCTTAAAACGCAGAGACTTCGGTCGTTTGATAACATAGTGAAAGACATCGCTCCATATGTGCATCCGAATACGTGTGTGCTCGGAACGTCGGGCAACGGGTAATACAAGGAGACAGACGTATGACGTTCTGTCTTCTTCT
>NW_022639927.1:0-678 GCF_010583005.1 Odontomachus brunneus | reverse complement strand
ACGAAATGGAACTTTCGGTGAATATATATATTACATATTATGTTTTCTTAGTAAATTCTTAATTAAAATTCTATTTTTTATTGTATATCCTGTAATATTATGTCGTTTATTTTGTTTTAGCCAATTTTTCGAAGGCAAGAGAAAAATGTTGTAAAGCTCAAAATTTTTCTGATGTACATTCTGATATATCCAGTAGATTACCTTGGACTAAAAGAAGGAAAGTAATAAGAAAAACCTACGGCTCTGCATTTGAGGAGAATAATTCATCGTCATCAGATGATAACAACAATTGTAACAATTTGTCTAAGTCCAATAATAAAAATTTGTCTAAATTACCGAGTCCTCCACATTTAACGAGTGGTTTGTATATATTTATGTATTTTATAGAAAGTTTTATCACCTTATAAATAAAATAAAACAGCGAACAATTTACAAATTTAAAATACATTTTTAAATCGTTTAACTCTTAATTGTTTTTTTTTCAGAAGTCAGTATAAAAACAATGAAAAAAAAGAGCATTGATAAAACTAATATTGATAACATTAATACATCGCCAAGTACTTCAAAGGAACTTTCAAGAAATCTACAAAATTGTATGGTAAATTATTTTTCATAATACAAAATTGTTAAAAACTTTTTTCAAAATGTAAAGATATACATAGGTCAACATTCAGAAAC
>NW_022639926.1:26874-28946 GCF_010583005.1 Odontomachus brunneus | reverse complement strand
AGGCAAAGATAGAGTGCATGACTCATGTCTGCACAGGACGTAACACTCGCTATCTCCTCTAACTGCCACCTCATCTTCCTTTCTCTCCACGTCAAGTCATCTTTTACCCTTACCTCCTTTTCTGCTATTTCTCTTCTTTTCCTTATTACTATCCTTTTCCCTTCCAAACTTTTCATCCTTACTAACACTCTTTTTTCTTTTCTTTCTTATACAAGTCACCTTCACCTGCTCTATCTCTTCACCTACTCCCATCTCACTCCACTTTTTCTGATTCTTTCCTCTATTTCTTCCTCTCCTTCTTTCCATATTCTTCCCCCTTTACCCATATGTTTTTCCTCCTCTCCTGCTTTTCTTTCATCTCCATTATTCTTTCTATTTCCTTTACTTTAGCTTCTACCTTTCCCTTCCTTTCTTTTCTCTCCTCCCTCTTTCCTTCTTTCCACCTTCTTTCAAGCTACTCTATTCTACCCCTCATTTCCTTTTTCTCTCTTATTCATTTCTCCTCCCTCTTTCATTCTCCTTATCATTCCTTCCATTTCCTCCCTCATCTCTCTCCCCTGATTCCTCACCGCTTCCTTAATCACTTCCTTCAACTCCTCTTTTATTTTTCTCAGCTCTTCCATCAATTTCTTTCTCCATCTCTCTCTTTCCCCTTCATCACTTTCCTTTTTTCCTTCTCCATTTCCCTTTATTTCTTTCTTTTTTTAAAGTGATTTTTGCAACTTCTTTCCTTTTCTAAATGCACACCATTCTCCTTCCTCTTTCTCCTCCTTTTCCTCCTTTCCCATCGAATCTTTTTTCCTTCTATTATGCGACGGAACAATAAACTGTTTAGTAAGGAATAAGTCATTTTATAGCTTAACAGAAACCCAAATTTAATCACCTATCTTACCCTGAATATGGCGGAAATTCGTGTAAAGTAATCTAGGAATTCACTACATCAAAGGTACCGATGCTCAATGTCAACACTGTATAAACTTATACTATGCTTAGTCTTTCTCTCTAGATTTATCGGATCAGGCGACAACCCTCTTATAGGGCGAGGTAGAAACGTTTCCTAGATACATACACAAACTCTCTTTTCCCTTTCCTAACTTCCTTTCTCTCTCTTTTTCTCTTTCTCTTTCTCTTCTTCCCTCTCCCTCTTTTCTCTCCCTCCTTTCTTCTCCCTCTCTTTCTCTCTCCTCCTCCCCTCTTTCTCTCCTTCTCCACCCTCACCTTCTCTCTCTCTTTCTTTTTGTCTCTTTCTCTCTGTCTCTATCGACCCACTTTTCGGAATAAGTTGACGAAGTCTTGGAGTTCCTCCCTTTTATTACGTCTATTGGACCGGTCGATGACTCTTTTCAGTGTGAGATGACGAAGAATTACTTTCGATTTTGTCTTTTTTCAGAAGTTACTACTAGAAGCACCCATTCGTTGAGCGAACAAGTCGTTGAGTTTCTTGAAAGCAAAAGTCCATAGCTAACTCTCTAATTAACTAACTCTCGACTTCAGGTGATTTTTTCGATTCTCTTATAAAAGAAGAAAGAATAAAGTAAAATTACCATTTAGTTATCTTCTTCATTCATTTTAAATCTTGTGCGTCACCAGAAGCAATCACTAGTGTAAACTGTTACAAAAACGGACCAACATTTTATGATCTTGACCTTGATATATATTATTAAAGTTATATTTCTGAGTAACATGCAATAGGTTTTAGCCATTACTCTTTATTAAAAAGATGTTAACAAAAGAATTTTTATAAATGGAACATAATTTTTTTACCTAGTTTATATTAGTCGTGGTATATGTATGTGAGAATATATTGTATATTCTACTAAGTAATCTCCAGAGAGTTTTAACCGTTAATCGTTGTTTATTGATAGGTTAATTACAAAAGAAGTTTAAATTGTTATTATTGGGACATATTTCTAGTTACTAACGCTTAAATCTTTTGCTTTACAAATTTAATGAATCTACTATATATTAAAATAATAGATATTAAAAAAATTAGCAAAAACTCCTAAACAAGGTTTGGAATTAAAAATATATACAGGGTGGACCATTTTAATCCATCCAGTCGAATATGTCGA
>NW_022639926.1:25070-26864 GCF_010583005.1 Odontomachus brunneus | reverse complement strand
TAATCTGGGGCATCCGCAAAATGCAATGTTACCTCGAGGGATATAACTTCACAGTTATAACGGACCACTAATTTCTAAAATGGTTTCAAAAGCTAGAGTCGCCATCAGAGCGACTGGGAAGGTGGAAATTTGAGCTTCAACAGTACAATTTTGATATCAAATATCGCAAAGGGAGCTCAAACAAAGTAGCAGACGCATTATCACGGCAACCCGAAATAGCCACCATACATACAGATATAAAATGTAAATGGTACCGACAAAAGTACAGCGAGACACACCCACAGAAGGTACCAGATTACGAAATCCGTCACGCTATACCAACACATTCTCCATAGCCTGGACTTTAAAGAAACACCAAGCAAAGAACAATGGAAGAGATGTATACCGCAAGAAGAAAGACTGGAGATCCTACATGCATACCATAACGATCCAACGGCAGGACACCTGGGCACCGCAAAAACCATAAGCAGAATAGCACGGTTATATTACTGGCCAGGCATGTTCACAGAGATAAAACGATATGTCCGGAACTGCCAGAAGTGTCAGGCACATAAGGCGTCACAAACACACCCACTAGGACAAATGCACGCAACAAACGTACAACAACCATGGGATCAGGTAGCATTAGATCTCATCGGACCATTACCGAGATCCACCAAAGGATATACGTAAGTACTGACAATGCAGGACAGATATACAAAATGGCTCGAAATGAAACCGCCGAGAAAGGCTACCTCAACAGCGGTCTCACAAGCAATAACAGAAGAAATTGTTTACAGACACGGCTGTTCCAACACAATTATCTCCAATAACGGTACGCAATTTAAATCGGGAGATATGAAGAAATTGACGCAAGCACTAGGAATAAAACAGCGCTTGACACCAGTATGGACGCCACAATGCAATCCGGTAGAGCGAACAAACCGAACAATAAAAACAATGATTTCGCAATACGTGGGGAACAATCACCGGAACTGGGACGCACACTTGAGTCAAATGAAGTTCGCGTTTAATACCGCGAAAAACGACAGCACAGGGTTTATACCTGCCTACCTAAATACAGAGAGAGAACTGGCAGGCCCACACACGCTAGAAAGAGAGCAGAAATGCCCTCAAACGCCAAACGAAGTACGTCAAAAATTGGAAGCAGCAAGAGAACTCGTCAACATTAACATGGCGCGAGCATTCCAAAGGCAGGGAAAACACTACAATCTCAGGCGAAGGGATTGGAAACCAAAGGTAGGAGACAGTATAGAAAAAGAACCATATACTCTCCAATAAAGATAAAGCCCTGAACGCAAAACTCGCTCCAAAATACATCGGGCCAATGCTCGTGAAACGAATAATTTCACCGGTTATCGTCGACTTACAAGACAATAACAAAAAATGGTTTAGGCACGTACACGTACACGATATAAAAACCAACAACACCGATACATGGAACAATAAACAGGAGAATCCAAATACAGAAGAATAAATATAGAGCAAAGCTAGTATAAAAGGAGCACAAGCAAGAGAACAAACACCACAGTCGACATCATGGATGAAGACATAGACGATACGATACAGACTCTACTCACCACGTGGAACGAGGCCGAGGCGCAAGCGCTATGGGAAAGCCTCCTACCTCCAAGTGAGAAAGAAGAACCACCGCCACTACCACCAGGCAAGCGACCACCAGTGGACGCACCACCGAAACGGAGACCAGCAATCCCGTGCGAAAAGACGCCACCATCAGCGAGAGTCGCCCAGAAGAAATTAAAAATATTAATGGGCGAGGAAGTACGGCCAACA
>NW_022639926.1:21536-21933 GCF_010583005.1 Odontomachus brunneus | reverse complement strand
GAACGGCCTGACACTGAGCTAATCGGTTGTAAAAACTTGAGACCGCATTCCTAGTGTATTCCTGTGGTATGTATCTCGTCTCATCAACTATTCGGCGGCGCAAATCATTAGGATCGTTAGGTTTGGTGATGTAGACCTTACTTTTTAAATCCCCAAAAGAAATAGTCAAGAGGCGCCAAATCAGGTGACCGAGGTGGCCACTCGATTGGACCTCTCCTTCCTATCCATCTATTGGGGAAAAATTCGTCCAAACATCGTCGTACTTGTAAAGCGTAGTGAGCCGGTGCCCCATCCTGTTGGAACCAAACATCGTTAAGGTTTGGACCAGCGATAGTTTGTATTGCCGGCACAATCTCATCTCGAAGCATATTTTCATATTTTTGAGCTGTGAGGTTGC
>NW_022639926.1:10368-19000 GCF_010583005.1 Odontomachus brunneus | reverse complement strand
TCGATTAGATGGCTATGTACAATGAGTATTTACAGGTTGATTCGACGCCGTTGGTTTAGCGCGCGGGTTTTTGTGTTCGCGCGTATTGATGTTCGCGGCGGCGGAGCTCGGGCTGCGGGGCCGCTGGCGGTCGCGGGACGCGGGCGGTCGTGTGACGCGTCGATCGTGTTGTGCTTGCGGCGCGATGTTGACGTTCGGATCTTTAATTATTGTCGCGCGAGGAGAGCCGTTACTTGAGGAATAACACGGCCCTGCGTGCGCGATGCGTCGGATTTTTGCGGTGCGGTAGTGCGCTGCGATGCGGTGCCGCGGGGATCGGTTCCCCGGGACGGCGGCGCGGTTTCGCGAAGGTCGATCTTACAAATCCAATAAGTCGACGGATCGGTAATCAAGGATGTCGACTTTACGAATCCGACAAGTCTCCACGTGTGTCGACTTTACGAATCCAACGAGTCGACGGAGTGCGAGTAGTCTGTGCGAATCGGATAAGTCTACGCGGAGGTCGACTTTACGAATCCAACAAGTCGACGGAGCGGTAATCAAGGATGTAGACTTTACGAACCCAATAAGTCTACGCGGATGTCGACTTTACGAATCCGACAAGTCTCCACGTGTGTCGACTTTACGAATCCAACAAGTCGACGGAGCGGTAATCAAGGATGTAGACTTTACGAACCCAATAAGTCTACGCGGATGTCGACTTTACGAATCCGACAAGTCTCCACGTGTGTCGACTTTACGAATCCAACGAGTCGACGGAGTGCGAGTAGTCTGTGCGAATCGGATAAGTCTACGCGGAGGGCGACTTTACGAATCCAACAAGTCGACGGAGCGGTAATCAAGGATGTAGACTTTACGAACCCAATAAGTCTACGCGGATGTCGACTTTACGAATCCGACAAGTCTCCACGTGTGTCGACTTTACGAATCCAACGAGTCGACGGAGTGCGAGTAGTCTGTGCGAATCGGATAAGTCTACGCGGAGGGCGACTTTACGAATCCAACAAGTCGACGGAGCGGTAATCAAGGATGTAGACTTTACGAACCCAATAAGTCTACGCGGATGTCGACTTTAGGAATCCAATAAGTCGACGGAGCGGTATTGAGGAATGTCGACTTTACGATTCCAACAAGTCGACAGAGCGGTAATCAAGGATATAGACTTTACGAATCCAATAAGTCTACGCGGATGTCGACTTTACGAATCCAACAAGTCGACGGAGCGGTAATCAAGGATGTAGACTTTACGAATCCAATAAGTCTACGCGGATGTCGACTTTACGAATCCAATAAGTCGACGGAGCGGTATCGAGGAATGTCGACTTTACGAATGCAACAAGTCGACAGAGCGGTGACGAGGAAGGTCTAGGATACGGTATTCTAGGCAGCGGTGTTTGCGAGGTGCTGGGCTGTTGGAGTCTAGGCTCTGTTCAGCGGAGTGCCTCGGAAGACTGCTTCCTACTGAGCTTTTCGCGCTGTCTTTTATACTAATTTTAACCTGATATCGTGTTGTGATATTCGCGGTCGGTCGGCGGTGTTTACATTGGTTTGTCGCGTGTTCGGTTTCGTGACGAGTCGTTTGATTTTATCGTTCTTGCGGTTCCTGCTTTATTTGTTTTACGAACAGCTCGTTACATCACCTCCTCCCCCCGCGTGACTAGGTGCACGTCCCGGACACTTTATAGACTCTTTTCACCGCGCCGGATGGTCAAGAACGTATGCGCCATATCTCGCCGTCAATTTCTACATGATATTTTATATATTTAGTGAATGCGTGGCGCGGTATAGTAAATTGTCTCCCATCTGGGAGTCTTACTGTCAGCTGTCGAGGTGGTGGTTGAGCTTGCGGCCGGGTTGGTTTCGTGTCCTCCGTCGCGAGTACCGTCAAAACTGTTGTAGGTTGATCTCCTTGCTGCGGGTCGTTCGCTGGTTCGTCCTGGTTGCTCGTGGGATGTGGTGTTTCGGCGCTTCTTGGAGGCGGTTGCCAGTCTTCCAGCCACTGAAATATCTCCCTGTTGATGCTCATCCTCTGGTGATTGTGTTTCCGTGAGTGATGAACTGTTCAGAGTCTTGCCGTGTGCGAGTCCAGCTCAGTGTGTGTTCTCGTGTACCGGTTCAGCGTACAGTGTCCGTTCTTCCTGGCTCGGCTCCTTATATACTCGTTTATACTCGGGGGAGTTTCTCTCCCCTTTCTTGGAGATGGGTCTGTCTCCCTCTCCTTTTTGTTGGTTTGTTTCTGTGCTGACAAGATTGGTGCTGGTGACGATTGTTCGTCGTCCGTTATGTAGAGGTCGCCGGGTTGATCTCTGGTGTCGGCATGGTGGTGCCGGAGGTCGCCGAGTTCCTCCGGCCTCCTCTCGTCGGTTCTTGTAGGTCTTTCGGGCGTACCTCAGTGTGCCCGTAGGGCCGAAACGGAATCGCCACTGCTCCCCGTCCACGTAGCGGCGATATTTTCGCGATATATGTACCGCATGGTATGGTATCTTTACTATTTTTCCGGTCTCGAGCGTGATGTCGGTTGATGGTTCGTCCTTCGTTGGTGGTTTCTTCTCTAATTTAATGTGTTTATTTGGTGGTAATATCGTGTCTGCCACTATTCTTATTTTTGAGGCCGGTGGTTTGCTTTCTGGTGTCTTGGCTGAGGTCGTCTGGTTGACCTCAGTCCGTTCCGGTGTCGGCTTTGTATTCCCGGAGAGCGCCGAGTTGTCTCCGGTTTTTCTGCATCAGACCACCGGGTGGATACGCTGCCGGCGTCTCGTTGGTGTTGGCCGTACTTCCTCGCCCATTAATATTTTTAATTTCTTCTGGGCGACTCTCGCTGATGGTGGCGTCTTTTCGCACGGGATTGCTGGTCTCCGTTTCGGTGGTGCGTCCACTGGTGGTCGCTTGCCTGGTGGTAGTGGCGGTGGTTCTTCTTTCTCACTTGGAGGTAGGAGGCTTTCCCATAGCGCTTGCGCCTCGGCCTCGTTCCACGTGGTGAGTAGAGTCTGTATCGTATCGTCTATGTCTTCATCCATGATGTCGACTGTGGTGTTTGTTCTCTTGCTTGTGCTCCTTTTATACTAGCTTTGCTCTATATTTATTCTTCTGTATTTGGATTCTCCTGTTTATTGTTCCATGTATCGGTGTTGTTGGTTTTTATATCGTGTACGTGTACGTGCCTAAACCATTTTTTGTTATTGTCTTGTAAGTCGACGATAACCGGTGAAATTATTCGTTTCACGAGCATTGGCCCGATGTATTTTGGAGCGAGTTTTGCGTTCAGGGCTTTATCTTTATTGGAGAGTATATGGTTCTTTTTCTATACTGTCTCCTACCTTTGGTTTCCAATCCCTTCGCCTGAGATTGTAGTGTTTTCCCTGCCTTTGGAATGCTCGCGCCATGTTAATGTTGACGAGTTCTCTTGCTGCTTCCAATTTTTGACGTACTTCGTTTGGCGTTTGAGGGCATTTCTGCTCTCTTTCTAGCGTGTGTGGGCCTGCCAGTTCTCTCTCTGTATTTAGGTAGGCAGGTATAAACCCTGTGCTGTCGTTTTTCGCGGTATTAAACGCGAACTTCATTTGACTCAAGTGTGCGTCCCAGTTCCGGTGATTGTTCCCCACGTATTGCGAAATCATTGTTTTTATTGTTCGGTTTGTTCGCTCTACCGGATTGCATTGTGGCGTCCATACTGGTGTCAAGCGCTGTTTTATTCCTAGTGCTTGCGTCAATTTCTTCATATCTCCCGATTTAAATTGCGTACCGTTATTGGAGATAATTGTGTTGGAACAGCCGTGTCTGTAAACAATTTCTTCTGTTATTGCTTGTGAGACCGCTGTTGAGGTAGCCTTTCTCGGCGGTTTCATTTCGAGCCATTTTGTATATCTGTCCTGCATTGTCAGTACTTACGTATATCCTTTGGTGGATCTCGGTAATGGTCCGATGAGATCTAATGCTACCTGATCCCATGGTTGTTGTACGTTTGTTGCGTGCATTTGTCCTAGTGGGTGTGTTTGTGACGCCTTATGTGCCTGACACTTCTGGCAGTTCCGGACATATCGTTTTATCTCTGTGAACATGCCTGGCCAGTAATATAACCGTGCTATTCTGCTTATGGTTTTTGCGGTGCCCAGGTGTCCTGCCGTTGGATCGTTATGGTATGCATGTAGGATCTCCAGTCTTTCTTCTTGCGGTATACATCTCTTCCATTGTTCTTTGCTTGGTGTTTCTTTAAAGTCCAGGCTATGGAGAATGTGTTGGTATAGCGTGACGGATTTCGTAATCTGGTACCTTCTGTGGGTGTGTCTCGCTGTACTTTTGTCGGTACCATTTACATTTTATATCTGTATGTATGGTGGCTATTTCGGGTTGCCGTGATAATGCGTCTGCTACTTTGTTTGAGCTCCCTTTGCGATATTTGATATCGAAATTGTACTGTTGAAGCTCAAATTTCCACCTTCCCAGTCGCTCTGATGGCGACTCTAGCTTTTGAAACCATTTTAGAAATTGGTGGTCCGTTATAACTGTGAAGTTATATCCCTCGAGGTAACATTGCATTTTGCGGATGCCCCAGATTACTGCGAGGCATTCTAATTCCGTGGCGCTGTAGTTTTTCTCGCAGTTATTTAGTGTTCGACTCCCGTATGCGATCACTCGTTCGCCCTCTTTGAAATTTTGTGTATGCACGACTCCCAGGCCATGTTTGCTTGCATCTGTTTGAACTGTGAATTTCAGGTTGAAGTCAGGGCATGCGAGAATAGGCGCGGATACTAAGGTTTCCTTTAGTTTGTGGAAAGCGTTTTCCTCTTCTGGTCCCCACTGCCATTTTACTTTTTGCTTTGTTAGGTTCGTTAGTGGTGCGGCGATTTTCGAGAATCCTTTAATGAACCTGCGGTACCAGGAGGCCATTCCTAGGAATTGTCTAATGTGTTTAACCTTTGTTGGTGTTGACCAGTTATTGACGCTTGTTTTTTCCGGATTGGTTCGTATGCCTTTTTTGTCTATGATATGTCCTAGGTATTTTAAGTTTGGTCTGCAAAAATGGCATTTTTCGCTGTTTAGCTTTAACCTAGCTTTCCTCAGTGGTATAAATACTTCCTTTAAAATTTGCAGGTGGTGCTCGAAAGTTTTTGTTGCGATAATGATATCGTCCAGGTAAACTTGTACGTATTCTTCTAGTTCTGGTCTAATTATTGTGTCCAAGAGGCGTTGGAATGTGGCTGGTGCGGAATGTAGATCGAAATGCATGACTTTAAATTGCTTGAGGCCTCGTCCCGGTACGGTGAATACGGTGATTGGACGGCTCTCCGCTGTTAGAGGTATTTGCCAATACCCTGCCTTGAGGTCTAACGTCGTAAGATATGTGGCGTATTGTCGGGTTAACGTTATATTGAACGGTCGGTACTCGACCTCCCGTACAACCGCCTCGAAAATTAAGGATGATTGGTGGAAGGTGTGCAAGGCTGTAATGTCACTGAGTCACTCTCCTCTGTACACGAATTTTACTACGAACGCACTCGAGATCTTCAACAACAATAACTTACAAAGCCCTCACAAAATTCTCTACAAAATCTTTATAACGGCGAAGTGAGACAGTCGGCTCAGGCCAGGCTCGCACGCGACGCGCTCTAATGAGGTAGACTCGATTCTGCACGAGAGAGGCCACCGCGACACACGCGTAGATTCTCCTGACGTCGGAGACGAGGTAACGAGCGCGAAAAAGGTAACGGGTGGCCTCTGACCATCAAGAGCGCGCACGAAGGTCATAACGCATGTGGAAGCAGCATGACATGCACGCAAACAGTAAAGCATGCACGCAAACAGCATAGCACGCACGCAAAAAGCATAGCACGCACGCAAAAGCATAGCATGCACGCAAAACACAAAAAGCTTATAATGCAGCAAACTCGGAAACGGCTTATCACGCAGCAAAACACACGGCACGCAGCAAACACGCAGCGGTCACGAAGTGAACACGTAGATTCGGCCTATACGGGAAAAGAAGGACCGAGGTCGCGAAACAAAACAAAGAAACCGGCGACTCATGATATGCGCACGTGGCGATCACGTGCTCGCTCGGGTAGCACGCGGAACGCGGTTCCGCGACGAACGCAGGTTTCTGGCCTGCAAGGTCGCAAGGCCTCGCGGTGGCCTGCAGCGGGCAGGCCGCTGTGGCTATGCACCCACACAGAAACCACGAAAAGCGGGAACGCGCGATAAGCGCGAAAAATCACACGCGAGTCCGTTCGCGACGACAGCCCACGTGCTGAGCGGCGCGAACGCGCACACCGGAAGAGAGAGCGAAAATTGCACGTGCCACTGCCGCCGGCACTGCACGAGCCTACCGGGCACAAGCACGCCGCGAGTCAGATCACGAACGCAAAAAGAAGGCGGAACGCGACTACGGGCAACCGGATTTAAAACTCGACACGGAGGACGGCGACTTATCGGTGAGAGAGCGATGGTCGTAATGTCTCTCCTCTCCTCAACCGGGTCCTCTCTCTACGCGGCGCTAGCGCGAAACACTGGCGCGGCTGCAACCGCTGCTTGCGACGGTCGACGCGCGGTGGCGGCTCCTGTCTGCTTGACGCAGGAGTCCGCGAGCCCCGCGAAGGCGGCGGCTCCACAGGTATTTTGCTCCCCGTAATTTGTCCAGTGTCGCCGTGATTTGAGGTAGCGGGTATGCGTCTTGTTCTGTGACTTCGTTCACTTTTCTGAAATCGACGCAGAATCTGTATTTCCCGTCCTTCTTTCTTACTAGTACGATGGGTGAGCTCCAGGCACTCTGTGATTTTTCTATTATCCCCTCTTTTTCCATCTCCTCGACTTCCTTGTCGATGATTGCCTGCATAGCGGGATTTCTTGGCCTGTATCTCTGTTTAATTGGTTCTGTGTCTGATTTTACCTTTATTTTGTGTTGTGCCATTTTGGTTGGTCCCTTTATTTTTTCGAATTTTGCGAATTCTTCCTGTAGGAATTTTTCTAGCCTTGCGTTTTCTTTCTCTGAGCGAGATTGCATGCCTTCCGAGATGATACATGTGCGCATGTACCTCTTCTTATGCGGTTGTATTGCTGGCGGCGAAATTGGTATTTTCAGTTTTGCCCATAAGTCTACGCCGATTAGTACGGCGCTTTCTAGTGTCGGTATGACGTGGACTTTATGCCAATATGTTTTCCTGTTTATCTGTATTGGCACTACTAGGCTTCCTGTTATCTTCGTTCTTCCACCGTCTGCGAGGCGCAGCGTTGTGGTGTGTCCTTGTACTCTCGTTTGTCTTTTTAGCATTTTTGCTATTTTTCGGTTAATACAGGAGATCTCGGATCCCGAGTCTAGGAGCGCCTCGAATTTTTTGTCGTCAATTGTTACCTGTATGTACGGTCTTGGAGAGTATTTAATTGCGGGCTTATGTGTGACCAAGGAACGCCCTATTCCTCGGTCCTTGTGCGGTTTCCCGGCTTCGGGTGGCAATTTTTCGTGAGAACTCCGTCCTTTCCGCATTGTGAGCAGAATTTCCTTTGTTCATAACGGCATCTTTGCCTGGTGTGACCTCTTTTCTTGCATCTCCAGCAGTATTCGACCGCATTGTATATCGCGGCTGTTGTCGGTGACTGCGGTATGGAGCGTGTATTCCTACGGAATAGTGCTCGTTGTCGCTCTATATCTTCGATTTCTGCTGCCTGTGCTCCGAGTTCGTTTAGCGTGTGTATGTTGTTTCTTTTTATGTGCACTTTCAGCTCTGGCGACATATTTTCGCAAATCATCGATTTGGTCGCGTCATGAGAAGCCTCATGCTCTTCTCATCAATGTTGCGAGGTCGGTTGAGTATTGTCGGAAGGGTTTATTTGCCCCTTGGTGCCTTCGTTGTATCTCCTGCTTGATTTGGAATTGATACCGGTATGGGAAGAATTGTTCCCGGAAGGCGTTTAGAAAGTCACCCCATTCTCTCCATGTTCTTTTATTATTGCGGTACCAGTGCAGTGTGCTGCCTCTTAATAGTTCCGGTAAACCCTGCAGCATTTGCTCCTCGGTATATCCGTAGCTGTTTTGTAATTCCTCGATGCGTTCTAAAAATGATATTGGGTCTTTCCCGTCAAACTGGCATCCCCATTTTCGCATCTGGTTTATTCATTTTGCTATGTACATTTGGTTGATGCTGTGCATCGGTTCTGATGCCTGACTTGTTTCCCCATCTTCGTTTCTACTTGTCAACGCCTGAGGGTTATCTGTCATATGTTTGCTTAACCCATTAACGCCCAAAGAAACAGAATTTTGTTTGTTATTTCAGACGTTGTAAGTAACATGAAAATCAGTTTTAAAATAGCTCCGAAGTACCTTATCCACTATTTTCGAGGTCGCTCTTTCGATTGGTGAAGTCAGAATTGCATTTTAAAGTCACCAAAAAAAAATATGATTTTAAACAAAAAAGTGACGAAAATTCTGAGTTCTTCCGAGTTTGGGATTTTTTTGAGGGACAAAATGCCATCAAAATATTTTTGGACTTCAACCAAAAGTGCACAAAATAGTTCAAGATGACGACAAAATTTTTTCCCAAGCATGAAAAATTCCTAACCTCTTCATAATAATCGGAAAGCCCTGCGCGTTATTTGAATGTTGGAAAAAGAGATTCAAATAGCTGCCCGATCGCCCAAACTC
>NW_022639926.1:7508-8322 GCF_010583005.1 Odontomachus brunneus | reverse complement strand
AAGAACTCAGAATTTTCGTCACTTTTTTGTTTAAAATCCGCCATATTTTTTTTTGGTGACTTTAAAATGCAATTCTGACTTCACCAATCGAAAGAGCAATCTTGAAAATAGTGGATAAGGTACTTCGGAGCTATTTTAAAACTGATTTTCATGTTACTTACAACGTCTGAAATAACAAACAAAATTCTGTTTCTTTGGGCGTTAATGGGTTAATCTCGCTCGTAGTTCGTCTAGGGTGCCGTCTGTGGGCAACCCTAGTTCTGCCATCTTTTTTACTATCTCTTCCTTTGATAGCGTATATATCATCCGCTTCATTTTTTCTTTCTTCTCTCTGCTTGCTTTTTAACCTGTTCGGGCGCCAATTTGTAACGCTAGTTCGCGTTCGGTGCGGGATCAGCTGCGAGTCGGTGTGGTCCGGATTCGAGCAGATGTCAATAATGGTGAAGACAGTGGGATGGATATTATAATGATATATTATCGATTAGATGGCTATGTACAATGAGTATTTACAGGTTGATTCGACGCCGTTCGTTTAGCGCGCGGGTTTTTGTGTTCGCGCGTATTGATGTTCGCGGCGGCGGAGCTCGGGCTGCGGGGCCGCTGGCGGTCGCGGGACGCGGGCGGTCGTGTGACGCGTCGATCGTGTTGTGCTTGCGGCGCGATGTTGACGTTCGGATCTTTAATTATTGTCGCGCGAGGAGAGCCGTTACTTGAGGAATAACACGGCCCTGCGTGCGCGATGCGTCGGATTTTTGCGGTGCGGTCGTGCGCTACGATGCGGTGCCGCGGGGATCGGTTCCCCGGGACGGCGGCG
>NW_022639926.1:0-461 GCF_010583005.1 Odontomachus brunneus | reverse complement strand
GACTTTACGAATCCAACAAGTCGACGGAGCGGTAATCAAGGATGTAGACTTTACGAATCCAATAAGTCTACGCGGATGTCGACTTTACGAATCCAATAAGTCGACGGAGCGGTATTGAGGAATGTCAACTTTACGAATCCAACAAGTCGACGGAGCGATAATCAAGGATGTAGACTTTACGAATCCAATAAGTCTATACGAATGTCGACTTTACGAATCCAATAAGTCGACGGAGCGGTATTGAGGAATGTCGACTTTACGAATCCAACAAGTCGACGGAGCGGTGACGAGGAAGGTCTAGGATACGGTGTTCTAGGCAGCGGTGTTCGCGAGGTGCTGGGCTGTTGGAGTTTGGGCTCTGTTCAGCGGAGTGCCTGGGAAGACTGCTTCCTACTGAGCTTTTCGCGCGGTCTTTATACTAATTTTAACCTGATATCGTGTTGTGATATTCGCAGTCGGTC
>NW_022639925.1:27324-29023 GCF_010583005.1 Odontomachus brunneus | reverse complement strand
TTCTAATAATAAAGGCAAAGCATACATTCCAATTGTCAATACGACTTCTAAAGAAATTAACGCTGAGGTCCCCTATGTCGAATTAATCGACTTTGAAACTTTGGATACACTTGACATCCCTGACCGAGGCCAGGAAAATCTCAGTGTTAGTACCGCTTCCCGAGGGCTTGCCGGTACTCACGGTCCGTCTGATTCCCCTTCAGTCTTCGAGACAATTTCCCCTTACGTTGAATCCTCAATTTCTACTTACTTAGACACACAGAACGGTCGCGACCGAGGGCCCGTGACTGCCTGTAGTGCCGTTAATACATATTTCAATCCCACTTCTCCAGCGAGAGAAGATTTAATATTAAAATTGCTGCGCCTTGATCATTTAAATAGTGAAGAAGAGAGACACGTAAAAGCTTTAATTCATGAAAATTCAGATAGATTCCATTTACCAAATGAAAGACTAGAAATTACTAGCTTTGCTGAACATACAATCCCCACAACAAATGAAGTCCCAATTCATGTAAAGCAATATAGGTTTCCACCTATTCATAAAGAAGAAGTAGATAGACAAGTCAACGATTTATTACAAAAAGATGTTATAGAACTTTCGAGATCCCCCTATAATTCACCTCTTTGGATCGTTCCTAAAAAGGCCGATTCACACGGTAATAAAAGATGGCGTATGGTAATTGATTATCGACTTTTAAATGAAAAAACTATAGGAGACGCCTATCCCCTTCCGAATATTACAGACATTTTAGACCAGCTAGGTAATGCAAAATATTTTTCCATATTGGATCTTGCATCCGGTTTCCATCAAATCCCAATGTCCCCTAATGACGCTCCTAAAACTGCCTTCAGCACGCCATATGGCCATTATCAATTTAAAAGAATGCCCTTCGGACTTAAGAACGCACCAGCCACTTTTCAAAGATTAATGGACAATGTACTGTCAGGTCTTCAAGGTAATGAACTTTTTGTCTATATGGACGATATCGTAATTTATGCCCGTTCTTTGGAGGAACATAATATAAAATTTAAAAGATTAATGAAGAAATTAAAAGAAGCTAATTTAACCTTACAACCTGATAAATGTGAATTTTTGCGTCACGAAGTAGCTTACCTTGGGCATATAATAAGTTCAGACGGTGTTAAACCAGATCCATCAAAAATCAAATCCATCGAAGAATTTCCCACACCAAAAACCCCGAAAAATATTAAAGAATTTTTAGGACTTTCCGGATATTATAGACGTTTCATTTCCAACTTTTCCAAAATAGCCAAACCCTTAACTGATTTATTAAAGAAAGATAGACAATTTAATTGGGGAGAACAACAAGCACAAGCTTTCGAAATCTTGAGAAATTATTTAATCACTGAACCTTTGTTACAATATCCCGACTTCTCACGACCCTTTAACTTAACGACAGACGCGTCAGGATTCGCCATAGGCGGAGTTTTAAGTCAAGGACCGGTCGGAAAGGATCTTCCGATCGCGTACACTTCAAGAATTCTGAATTCAGCAGAACAAAATTATTCTACGATAGAAAAAGAATGTCTAGATATTGTATATTGTACTAATTATTTTAGACCATATTTATACGGAAGAAAATTTATAATTATTACCGATCATAAACCTTTAGTATTGCTCAATTCATTTAAGGACCCATCTTCCCGACTGTGGAAGTGGCGCACTAAATTATCAGAA
>NW_022639925.1:27051-27314 GCF_010583005.1 Odontomachus brunneus | reverse complement strand
TCAATTCCCACAACAAATGAAGTCCCAATTCATGTAAAGCAATATAGGTTTCCACCTATTCATAAAGAAGAAGTAGATAGACAAGTCAACGATTTATTACAAAAAGATGTTATAGAACTTTCGAGATCCCCCTATAATTCACCTCTTTGGATCGTTCCTAAAAAGCCCGATTCACACGGTAATAAAAGATGGCGTATGGTAATTGATTATCGACTTTTAAATGAAAAAACTATAGGAGACGCCTATCCCCTTCCGAATATTAC
>NW_022639925.1:22950-24162 GCF_010583005.1 Odontomachus brunneus | reverse complement strand
GAGACCGGAGCAGCCAATATCGGTCTCAATCGCGTCGATAAACTCCTAATTAATACAACCAACGTCCGTAACCTAATAATGGCAGGATCCCTAACTGTCGACGGTAAATGTACCGGAGGGAAATATAATGACCCTTACGGCGACTGGGATAACGTTGTCGTCACGGCCATTGCAAAAATTACATTAAAATCTTCATATGTACCAGTACATCTGAACAGTGGAAAAATTCATCTAAAATCTGGAACAACCTGCGAATTAAAAGAAGGACGATGCGTCGACCCCGATGATGGCCACACATTTTGGAACACCGTACCAGTAACAACGTGCGACTTCCATGGTTACGATGTCTTATATGAAGGATATGCGAAGAAAATTAGAGACGACACCGCACAACATAGTTCTCCCGTCGTCTATTCGCTCATCACTCAAGACATCACCTTCGCCCTCATGACAACTAAGGAGATTCCACTCTGCGGCTATACACTGCAACGAACAGAACATCCAAAATTATTCATCGTAGAAACGTCAAAAGGAAATGAACCAAAACACCGAAATGACATCTCGGTAGACAACCTCGACATCTTTAGCTACGTAAATTCAAAATTTGTCTACGTGGAAAAACATATGCGCACCCAGATGACGAACCTCTATCAGAACGTAGTCAAGCAACGATGTGAGCTCGAGAAGAAGGTCATCGAAAACATCCTGTCTCTAGCGACTCTTTTACCTGACGAGTTTGCCTATAGACTTATGAAAGGACCAGGTTACATGGCGGTGAGCGCAGGAGAAGTCATGCATGTCGTCCAATGCAATCCTGTTGAAGTCACCGTGCGACGTACGAAGGAGTGCTACCTGTAACGTCCCAGCCCCTAAAATCTTTAAATTTTCACGCCGCTATAATACCATGATATCACTTTAACCCGAGGCCGATTTGCGCTAAACTGAGAGATAGTACATAAGTTAAATTGTTCTAACGGGAAGCCTTACTCATTCAATCGTCAAAAACGGTTAAGAATAAAACTCAATATATTGTCAATACTGGTAAAGCAAGTAGTTAGTGAAAACCATACATGACGAAGGAATTAGTAGGTAAGCCGAATAATATAAGAATATTCGCGAAGCGAACCCGCTTAGGCACGACAGAACGCACTCAGCATGACATCATCTCGAAGCTATGCATCACGCCATCGCACATAACGTCATCCAGCCACC
>NW_022639925.1:21548-22940 GCF_010583005.1 Odontomachus brunneus | reverse complement strand
GTGAGTCGAATAAAATAAGAATATTTGCGAAGCGAACCCACTTAGGCACGACAGAACGCACTCGGCATGACATCATCTCGAAGCTATGCATCACGCCATCGCACATAACGTCATCCAGCCACCCACACGCAGTACCGAGAAGCTGAAGAGCGATGGAATCCCTTTGGGAAAGACCGACCCGAGACCACCGAGGCGCCGTGGAATTCGGCGCTGCGAGCCGACCGCCGTCGGAAAGCGTCGGGAACGTACGAAGCTCCCGTCGAAGCCCTATAAAAGGCGTGCTCCCGGAGCGCTCCTAGCATTTGTTCGGGAATTTTTGAGGACTCTACACGTATCTGTTCACGCTGCTGCGTGAGCCTTTGTTACTCTCCGACCCGTTGCTTTACGCATTTGTTCGGACCATCTACGATCGACCTGTGAGCGGACTGCTGCGTCAGTATTAACGTGCCCAGGCGAGTTCTACCACAATTAACGGATCTCTACTATAAGCGACCGTGAGTTTATTCCCTAATTATACTCGAATACTTGACCGGTAGGATCCGAGCGACCACCTATTGTTAAATTCATTATTCTTGATTTAATTCTAGTACTATTCTGATTTTCATTATATTACTCGTACTACTTAATAGCTTATAGCATCATTACATATAAAAATCTCGTTTAAATACCATAATTGTATTCGGTCTTAAAATATATTATACAATTCATGCATTACTGCTCTCTTTAAGAACGATTCTTTTCCTATACATCCCTCACACCCTGCATTACCTTGCGTTCCGTCTTTGGTCTCGACGCTTCACTGGCACATGCGCCAGTCGTAAGCCATAAGCTTTTACACACATTCTTGCAGAGCTGCGGTGTTCGCTATAACACCATAATACTGCTAATGTGCTAGGCAGCGTTTCTCGCTCCTGGTTACATCTTCTGCTTCTTAAGACAGAGCTCTGACAGTTCTCGGCAGCATTTCACGAACGCTCCGGAACTTAATTAATATACAGCGAATTGTGAAGTAGCGCGTGAGGATTTCCTGGCTAGCGAGTCAGTCGAGATCTGATCGAGACTTCAACAGATCCATTGCGAACAGGATCTTACAACTTAGGGACTGAGAGACCAGAGGTTATATTTCTGCTTTACACCCATACCGACTTACTTAAATCGTTCTTACTGAGTTTCATATTAAGTTTAAATCAAGTTACAACTTAGACTATTTCATTCAATATATTAGATGCCGAAGAGAAGCGGCAGGAAACATAAAGAGCGACTACGCAGGTGGATTGCACGCACCGCGGAGCGAGGCGAACCTGTCTCCGTTGTGCCCAGCTCTCCTAACACTTCGGAAAAAGGGTACTTTATTCTAAATTCAGGAAATTATTATATTGAGGTTCGCGCGTC
>NW_022639925.1:21189-21344 GCF_010583005.1 Odontomachus brunneus | reverse complement strand
AAGCCGTAGTCGAAGCGTTAGTAAATGTACTCACCAACGAACAATAAAAGACATTCTCATAATTAAAATCGTGTCAACTCTTACGTATTACACGTCATAACCTACTCTCAATAAATATATTAATTAACTAATAAAATATTCCCAGAGTTACATCC
>NW_022639925.1:19623-21179 GCF_010583005.1 Odontomachus brunneus | reverse complement strand
CTTCATATTCTTAATCGCACTAACATTACACTTTTCACTAATTAACAACTAATTAACAATTTTCTATAATTCAAGATGAGTAAGCTCGATGAAATATTAGCACAATATCCTAGTATGATGAGCGTAAAATGCGTCATACTAACTGGATACTGTAACGTCCTCGCCCTAAAAATCTCTAAATTTTCACGCCGCTAGATATTGCATTAACCCGAGGCCGATTTATGCTAAACTGAGAAGTAGACTGTAAGATATTTCATTTCAGCCGCGAATTCTACTAATTCAATCGTCAGAGACGGCTTAAACTAAAATTACATAAAAAACAGGTAACAGCAGTCCTTCTGTAGACTTCAATCCATTAAGGGAAATATAAATCATCATCTAATAATTAGCCGACGGAAAGCCATACGTGACGAACGAAATAGTAGAAGTATATTTTGTAACGAACTGTATAGAAGCATACACCACCGCTGTTAGAGCTAAGAGACCGCAACTTTTGTACGCACATATAGCATAAGAATATTCGCGAGACGAACTCGCTTAGGTACGAACGTTCAACGTGACATCATCGCGACGCTACGCATCACGCCACCGAGAACGGCGTCCGGTCCCCCGAGCTTATCGGAGAGATAAGCCGAGGCGTAGAGACTTCCCTTTGCAACCGGCCGACTCGAGACCACCGTGCCTCTCCGGAATTCGGCGCTGCGGCCCGACCGCCGTCGGAAACCGTCGGAACCGTACGAAGCCCCCGCTGGAGCCCTATAAAAAGGCGCGCTCCCGGCGCGCTCCGCACTAGCTGTTCGAGCCCTCCCCAGCGTACCATCAATTGCACTAGCTGTTCGAGCCCTTCCCAGCGTACCATCAACTGCACTAGCTGTTCGAGCCCTCCTCAGAGTATTCAAGTCTACGTTCGCGCAGCTGCGTGAACATTTTATCGGGAGTTCTATTTTATTGAAGCCAGCGAGCTCTACTTATCCCGAGATTCTCTACGACCGACCTGCGTGCGGAACTGCAGCGACAGCGTACCCAGGCGAATTCAATCACGACCAGCGGAGCCCTACAATAAGCCGTGAGTCCGTGAGTCTAATATTCCCCCTTTGTACTCAACACTAGTCCGGTAGGATCCGAGCGACCACCTATCGTTAAAATTACTATTATTCTCAATACATTTATTACTCCGATTTTATATCGTATATTGTCATTCACTCTTATATTGTCATTTATTTTACACTGTCGTATATTCTATATTACTGCATATTGTATTATTGCATTACTACTCCGATTTTTATATCGATACTGATTCCGTATTTTCACATGTTCTACATTTCTACATATTATTCTTAATACAATTATTATTCTAATTCTGATATTGTCATATATTACATACTGTCATTTATTTCATATTGCCATACACTTTGTATTCTTGTATATTATATTAACCATTAAATACCGTTATTGTACTCGCTCTCAATTAAATTACAATTATCATATTACTGCTCTCTCTTTAAGAACGATCTCTATCCAATACATCCTTTACACTCTGGCAAACCTTACATACA
>NW_022639925.1:15054-17368 GCF_010583005.1 Odontomachus brunneus | reverse complement strand
ACTCTGGGGCGGCTTTGTTACATTTGGTTCAGCAACAGCAGGAGTACTCGGAATTTTCATAATAATCAGAGTAATCAAAATTAATATAGATACCGCCATTCATGGATACGCCCTACACACGGTCTACGGCTGCGGCCTGCAACTCATAGGAGCTGTGTGGAGTTCACTCACCCACCTACTCCTCCACCTCGCACATAGACCACAACAGCAAGGAAAAAGAGACAACAATAACCAACAGGACAACGGAGAAGAACTACAAGCTGTTTCAACACACCTAACCACTATGAACGACGGACAGGCAGCACCCACAGCGCCCAGCCCTCTTAGAATAACTATACAACCCTCGCAGACCGTTTCTTTTAAGGAATTAAACGAAAGAATCTTAGAGTTAGAACAAATCCCTCCAAAAACATCGGAATTTGTCTTAAAAAGGGGGGAGGTGTAACGTCCCAGCTCCAGAAACTTCAATTTTTTGCGATCATTACGGTATATAAACTCCGCGATAACCAGAGGCCGATTCGTGCTGACCTGAGACATAGAACGCCGTATGAACCAAATAGTATACTTAGATACTTCGAAGCGCTATATGAGGAGTCACGATATCAGTAGACAAGGACGGAATATAGTTTATGCAAATTGATTCGTAGTAGAAATAATTAAGAATTCAAAAGGGACGTTAAAGATAATAATCCAAAGTCAACGATATCATGAGCTCTCATAGAATAAACTATATGCGATATTATAATTAGTTACTATAAGTTTTATTGTATTTAAAAACAAGGACTCTTACTAATTCATTCGTCAAAAACGGCCAAGGATAAAATCAGACTATTATAGAAATGAAGTATTCATATAACCACTCAAAGGGCCATACATGACGAAGGAATTGGTAGGAAATTCAAATAATATAGAATATTCGCATAGCGAACTCGCTAGGACACGAACAAACGCGTTCAGCATGATGTCATCGCGTCACTATGCATTACACCACCGTACATCACGTCATCCGGCCACCCGCACACAGAGAGAAGCTGAAGAGCGGTGAAATCTCTTTGGAAAAGACCGACTCGGGACCACCGTGCCACTCTAGGATTCGGCGCTGCAGCCCGACCGCCGTCGGAAGCCGCCGGAACCGAACGAAGCCCCGTCAGAAACCCTATAAAAGCCGTACCCCCAGAGCGCCCGGGGCAGTTCCGCAAAATTTTTCATAAGTCTTAAACATAATCTTCGACGTAAGCAGTTCCGCAAAATTTTTCATAAGTCTTAAACATAATCTTCGACGTAGTGCAGTTCTACACACAATCTTACACACCTCGCACTCGTTCATCTGCCGAACTCAACTCATACACTTAAATCTACACACTTCAATTTTTGTATTAATTCCTCTCACCGGCCCGTTGCTATAAAGCATTTGTTCGGGAGATCTTATACACAAAATACACGACGACTTCACATCGGGGACGACTCCGAGATCTACTATTTCCAAAGTGCCCATCGCCTGCTACATTAAGGTGATCATCCGGGCCCTTCTACTGTCAGCCAGCCAACGTTACAGAAACCATACGAACGTGTCCTGGCGAGTTACTATTGTATCGACACATTACTGCGATTACCAATCGTAAGTCCTACTGCGTATATACATCCTAGCATTTAGAATACTCACACAATAGATTGTAAGAGATTTATTACCGTCAATACATACTATATTTTTTTTGGTCTTACGATTATTATAATCACTTGGCAACACTTAGCAATTGAATATTTAACATTGTAGAACTATTCTAGCATAAATACCAGTCTCAGCATCTCTTTAGTATTCACTCATAAACCCCATATCAAGTTACAACATATCCTCTTTAAGGGCGACTTTATTAATTCTTATCCAGCATCACGTCGCGTATATCCCTTGGCTTTTCAGATTAAACTGTCTAACGAAGACCTATTATACACTACAATTATATATAAATATTACACTACATAATTATACCACATTTTGAGATAAAATATATATATATATTGATAATATATTCAAATTCTATATGATTCAAGTTCCTTTCCTACTAGACCCAGTTAGTATAATTTTATAAGCTCTAAGGACGATCTATTATTTTCCATCCCTAACCTATTCACGTACATACATATATACACTTTACTGCAGAGCTACGGTAGTCCTAGTGTCTACCATAATCGCCGTCGTAATAGCGTTTCTTTCTCTCTCTATCTCTGCTTCAGGTAGCTTAACTGCTCCTGGCAGATTCTTTTGCTTATAATACAGAGCTCTGACAGTTTCGGCAGCGTCTGGTATGCTCCGGAG
>NW_022639925.1:14690-15044 GCF_010583005.1 Odontomachus brunneus | reverse complement strand
AGCTCTGACAGTTTCGGCAGCGTCTCGTATGCTCCGGAACTTAATTATTAATACAGCGAATTGCAGAGTAGCGCGTGATGAGGATTTCCTAAGCGTGGGATTTCTGAACGAGACTCTGACAGAGCTCCTTGATTGTTGAGCCTTATTAAGAACACACAAAACCCAAATTGAATTTACCCTCTCAATAATCCCTACCTATAAATCAAAACCTATTTCGATCGTTCTTATGGACTTTTGCTTCTCGGTAACTTTTATTATCGAATTGATTGAATAAATCTTCAATATATTAACTATTTCCTCAATAATTATTAGAGGACAAATAAAACACGTAATAAATATATATATATCCATTTC
>NW_022639925.1:14262-14680 GCF_010583005.1 Odontomachus brunneus | reverse complement strand
AAACCCAAATTGAATTTACCCTCTCAATAATCCCTACCTATAAATCAAAACCTATTTCGATCGTTCTTATGGACTTTTGCTTCTCGGTAACTTTTATTATCGAATTGATTGAATAAATCTTCAATATATTAACTATTTCCTCAATAATTATTAGAGGACAAATAAAACACGTAATAAATATATATATACACTCATTTTATTCGATTTATACATTCTTTGGTCAAATATAGGATCTACATTTTATCATTCATCACTTTATTGTTACATTGTCTTTTACACAACATTACACTTGCTTGAAACTTCCTTTTGGTGCACTCCACCTTGAGCTCTCCACCTCCCCAGACTATTGCCGGTGTATGCAGGTAGGTCTAAAACAAAGAGAGAGCAAACGTTTCGTTAATCTGAGCGACCAAACGGG
>NW_022639925.1:13567-13859 GCF_010583005.1 Odontomachus brunneus | reverse complement strand
TCTCTCTCTCTCTCTGCAATTATATTTCTTTATTCTCTCACTACTATAATTATTACTATTCAATCAATATTATATTAAATATTATAATTCATTTTTATTCCACTGCTACTTAAAACTTTCAAGTCATACATATTACAAGGCTCGTCAAATAATCTATTTTCAATTTACAATAAAATATAATATAAAATTACTTCATTTTTACACTATATTACTACACTAATAAATAACTTCCTCTCGATCCACGGTTCTCTACCAGCCCAGGCTATTGTCGGTGTATTCAGGCAGGCCTAAA
>NW_022639925.1:10332-13557 GCF_010583005.1 Odontomachus brunneus | reverse complement strand
TTCTGTGGGAGGTGATGGTTGGGCATTATCGTCTAAACTCTCAACTGGGGGATGACCTTGTAAAGTGCTCGAATTATCGCGAGTGTTACTATGTTGCTGCCTACTGGGTGCGGTTCGGTAAGAAAACAAGGATTCATTAGAAGATTCATTAAAAATGGAAGGATCTGGAATGGAGAGAGGATTACTCGAGGCGATCGGAGGATTTCTTGATAAAGCATCTGCATTGCTGTTGAGAGTACCCTTTTTATATTGAATTTCAAATTCATATTCAGATAATTTAGTGCGCCATTTCCATAAAAACGACGAGGGGTCTTTAATTGAATTTAAGCACACTAAAGGTTTGTGGTCTGTAATAATTATGAATTTTCTACCATATAGATATGGTCTAAAATGGTTAATACAGTAAATGATAGCTAGACATTCCTTTTCAATGGTTGAATATTTCTGTTCTGCTGGATTTAATACTCTAGAAGTATAGGCAATAGGAAGATCCTTTCCTATTGGTCCTTGGCTTAAAATTCCGCCTACGGCGTAGCCTGATGCATCCGTCGTTAAATTAAAAGGACGAGAAAAATCTGGATATTGTAAAAGTGGCTCCGTGGTTAAAGAATTGCGCAATATTTCAAACGCTGTGTTATGCTGTGCGTTCCATAAAAATTGTTTGTCCTTTTTTAATAAATCTGTCAAAGGTTTGGCTATTTTAGAAAAACTAGAAATGAAGCGTCGATAATAGCCGGCGAGTCCCAAGAACTCTTTAATATTTTTTTGTGTTTTGGGCACTGGGAATTCCTGTATTGATTTAATTTTAGAAGGATCGGGTCTCACTCCGTCCGAACTTATAATGTGACCTAAATATATTACCTCATGTCTCAAAAATTCACACTTATCAGGTTGTAGCATTAAGTTTGCTTTTCTTAATCTTTTCATTAATCTTTGAAATTTAACGCGATGTTCTTCTAAGGATCGAGCATAGATTACGATGTCGTCCATGTATACAAATAATTCGTTGCCTTGTAATCCTGCCAGTACATTATCCATTAATCGCTGAAATGTAGCCGGCGCGTTTTTAAGTCCAAATGGCATTCTTTTAAATTCGTAGTGACCATACGGGGTGCTAAAGGCTGTTTTAGGTGCGTCTTTTTGTGACATTGGAATTTGGTGAAAACCGGATGCGAGATCTAGTACAGAAAAATATTTTGCATTGCCCAATTGGTCTAAAATATCTGTAATATTAGGCAGCGGATACGCGTCGCCTATTGTCTTTTCGTTTAATAATCGGTAATCTATTACAATTTTCCATTTTTTATTTCCATGTATGTCTGCCTTTTTTGGCACTATCCAGAGTGGCGAATTATAAGGTGAATTTGAAATTTGAATTATATCTTTTTCTAATAAATTGTTAACTTGTCTGTCTACTTCTTCCTTATGCACAGGTGGAAATCTGTATTGTTTAACATGAATGGGTACTTCGTTTATTGTAGGAATTGAATGCTCAGCGGAATTTGTGATATCTAACTGTTCGCTGGCTAAATAAAATCTGTCTGAATTTTCAAGAATTAAGGATTTTATGTGGTATTTCTCTTCATTATTTAAATGGTCAAGGCGTAATAATCTTAAAATTTCAGCTTCTCTCGACGCTGCAGAATAGGAGCTTGAATTGGGAATGGTATTAAAAGGACCATAGGCCGTCGGGATCCCTCGGGTCTCAACAGCAACACAGACAGTCGCGGGCCCTCGGTCGCAACTATTCAGTGTATCCGAAAAAATGGAATTAAGAGAACTTTCATGAGTGTGATCAATTAATTCAGAGTTAGAAGGGGAAAAGAACGGACCGTGGGTACCGGCAAGCCCTCGGGTCGCGGTACCAACACAAGGATCCCCATTACCTCGGCCGGAGACCTCCTGTGTATCCAAAATATCAAAGTCGAGTAATTCGACATGGGGGATTTCAGCATTGATCACCTCTGAAGTTGTATTAAAAATGGGTAAGTATGCCTTGCCTTTATGATTAGTGACTACGGCGTCACCTAAGAGTATGCCGTCTTTAGATTTTAAACGCGGAAGATACCCTTGAGATTTCTCAGGGTTAGTAATTACGACACAAAAGGGTGCTACAGTGCGCGGTTGAATTTCCATATGTTTTACCTCGGCGAACGGAATGCATACTGTGTCACAAGAAATTGAATTCTCTTTATAATTAATAGTCGCGTCATGTTGGATAAAGAACGCGGTGCCTAAGACACCGTGTTGTTTAAGTGAAAAATTCTCGGGTAAAATATGAAATTTAGTTTGTTTCCCGAGTAAAATAATAAATGTAGAGCCTAGGGTACGAACGGGTTCAGGCGAAATGCCTTGTAATATCATTTCGTCATTTTTATCAATTTTTATGTAACTCTTGAGACACTCTTGTCTTATTAAATTAACGTCGGACCCTGAATCGACCATGAAAGTATAGGCTCTATTTAAATCTTTAGAAGACAAAATTACGTTTGGACAAAATTACTTTTGATTATTTCCCTCACTGGACAGGCTCGCTTATCTTCTGAAATCTTACATTCGGACGTCCTGTTTTTTCCGTCGCGTCCCGGCGGACGTCGCTCGTTACCGGTGCGCGTGTCTCGTTTCCCGATTCAATATTTTGCGTTGAAGAGGCAGATGGCTGGTGTGAATAAGAATTTCGGTATTTTAATTTAATACAGTCGCTAATAAGATGTCCCTCAGTTTTACAATAACGGCAGAATTTTCCAGCAGGGGCGTTGGGACCTGGTTGTCCCGGAACGAGAGGCTTGATAAAGGGTACAGAGGATCTTTGTAAAATGCTTCGAGGTTGATTAGGATCTATATGTGACTGTGGGTAAATACCTCGAGGGTTTGAAGGAGCGTCTTGTCTCACGAAAGGCGCAGGGGAATAAACTTTTGTAATAGGAGCTTTACGTCGCTGCGTTTCAGTTTCTAAGGTTTTTGACATCTGTATTGCCTTCATATAAGCCTCGTCTAAATTATTATATCCTTCAATTTTAACACGAATCAGCAATTCTGAGGGTAAACCATTTATAAAACTTTCTAGTACATCAAAGTCAATGCTATCCATCATGTAATCATCAAGTCTATTACGAAATTCTAATTCTCCATCAATTATAGCTGTTCGTAATTCTTTAATACGAGCAATGTAATCAAAAATACTTTCATGTTGTTTCATGTACGCGTTACCAAGTTCTCCTTTAT
>NW_022639925.1:9108-9797 GCF_010583005.1 Odontomachus brunneus | reverse complement strand
CTTGATCTTTCGGCTTTAATTATATATATTCTGGTATTTCTGCAAAGGTTTGTGAAGTCTGAGCGACCGGCTTCGGCGGGAATGGTCTTAATGACGAGCGAATCTCAATAAAATGATTTCTCGAATATATACAGGGTGAGTCATCTGAATCTATCACCTCCAATAACTCGTTTGTGTGGCCAGGAATCGAAAAAAGTTTCATATAAAAGTTGTAGGGTTTCGAGGGGGAACCAAAATGGCGTACTTTTCAACTTTTGATTTTGACCGAAAGTGGGTTACTTCAACCGGATGTGGTTTTTTTAAAATGGAAACCCCTTTTTTTGACACTGGAAAATGAAAAAGCGGAAAATTTTACGTTCAGATATAACTTTGGCTGTTTTAAAATTTTCAAGATGGCGGACAAAGATGGCGGACAAAAATTTTAGTCAACCGATTTGCACCAAATTAAGTTTACGAGGGTTTTTGGGGTTGCTGATCACGAATCTGAAGTCAGATTTGCAAAATTCAAAATGGCGGATCCAAGATGGCGGACCAAGATGGCGGACGAAATTTTTAACCGAAATTAATAGAAATTACTACTCTTAGCACTACCCAGGAACAACGGCGTGGACGTGGTAGTTTTTTGTTCCCTTTGGGGTGCTTTATTTACGTGAGTCCCCTTGCCTCTCACTATCGGGGTGCTTTATTTA
>NW_022639925.1:4878-8627 GCF_010583005.1 Odontomachus brunneus | reverse complement strand
GGGACTCACGTAAATAAAGCACCCCAAAGGGAACAAAAAACTACCACGTCCACGCCGTTGTTCCTGGGTAGTGCTAAGAGTAGTAATTTCTATTAATTTCGGCTAAAAATTTCGTCCGCCATCTTGGTCCGCCATCTTGGATCCGCCATTTTGAATTTTGCAAATCTGACTTCAGATTCGTGATCAGCAACCCCAAAAACCCTCGTAAACTTAATTTGGTGCAAATCGGTTGACTAAAATTTTTGTCCGCCATCTTTGTCCGCCATCTTGAAAATTTTAAAACAGCCAAAATTATATCTGAACGTAAAATTTTCCGCTTTTTCATTTTCCGGTGTCAAAAAGGGGGGTTTCCATTTTAAAAAAACCACTTCCGGTTGAAGTAACCCACTTTCGGTCAAAATCAAAAGTTGAAAGGTACGCCATTTTGGTTCCCCCTCGAAACCCTACAACTTTTATATGAAACTTTTTTCGATTCCTGGCCACACAAACGAGTTATTGGAAGTAATAGATTCAGATGACTCACCCTGTATAATAAAATACCCTCGTTCCGTGGGGGTAGGCAAGTCGGGTGTTATGGATACTGGTACGCCGAGTTTTGCCGTGCGCGTTAACCACTGCTGTAGGCGCTCTCTAAATGTTCTGGCACTTCTCCTTGACATCTAATTATTTAAATTATAATTTAAAGTGATTGAAATTTCGTTAATAAACTCCGAGAGGACTGCTTCATGCAGCTGAGAGACGAAAAGATATAAGTGTGAAAGAATTAGGTAAAAGTAACACGGTCGCCCTTAGGGAAGCGTGCTGTGTAACGTCCCTTGCGACCACTCAGACACAAGAAAAGTTTGCTCTCTTTTGTTTTAGGCCTGCCTGCATTCACCGACAATAGCCAGGGCTGGTAGAGAGCGGTGCATCGAGAGGAAGTTATTTAAGTGTGCGTTTAAGTGTAATGAGAGTAAAATGACTTGAAAGTAATAACTTTCTATGAAAAATAGATAAATTGTAATAAGTAGTAGAACAGAGATATAATGTAAAATGATTCTGATTGATATGTGCAAATGGAATAAGAAATAAAGAATTGAAAACAAGAAAAATATAAGATTCTGAACTTGTACTGAAAATGCTAATAATATAGACTGAATGCCTCGAGGGCGTGATTCTATAATAAAGGAAAGTCTACTAAATAAAGGAAATCGAGGAAAAAATACTAAAAGGATGTATCTTAAATAATATTGGATTGTAGAATGCGATTCTTGAAGAATGAAATGGAATTAATATTTGAAATGTGTTTTATTCGTTGTCTGTCAGTACACTCACTAGCGCGTCAACTACTGCTTGTTCGCTACTAGTTAAATTCGGATGTAAATCTAAATTCTGATTCGGGACCCGCTGGTCTCGTGGTTTTAATTCGATGTATGTAGGTTCCTCTTTAATAACGGGCACTGTCGGCACGACGAGCCCTGACGATAATGGTTTTAATGAGGCGCGAACCTCGATATAATGGCTGTTTGAGTTAATAATGAAATACCCTTGTTCCGTAGGGTTTGGAGAATTAGGCACGACGGAGACAGGCGTTTGCTGTTCCGCGGTGCACGATATCCACCTGCGTAGTCGCTCTCTATACCTCTTGCCGCATCTCTTCGGCATCTAATATATTGAATAAAATGTTCTACGCTGTACTTGATTTGATTTTAATTGGAAAATCTCAGTAAGAACGATTAAGATGGTAAGGTATGGATGTAAGCTGTGATATTGTCTCTGGTCTCTCAAGATTTTGTATAATAAGATCCTGGTTGCAATGGATCTGTCGAAGTCTTGATCGGGTCTCGACCGACTTGTCAGTCAGGAGGCCTTCTCGTGGTACTTCGCAGTAGGTAATATAGGCCGGTTTTAACCCATGGTCCTCCGAGGGGGGGTGAGGGGCGGGGGGTACCACGGGCGAGGGGGGTATGACGTCACGGGGGAGGGGTAGTATGACGTCATCGCGGGGGGGGGGGGGGTATGACGTCACCGCGGGGGTTATCATCGGTCGGTAATTGGGGGGGCATGTTACCGACGGTCGGTAATTTTTACCGATATTATATAACATTTAATTTTTTACCAACATATAATTTTTACCAACATATAATTACCGATAATACCAACGATCGTTAATTTATTACCGATATTATATACCAACATTTAATTTTTTACCAACATATATATTCTTTACATAATTTTTACTGTCATCTTTACATAATATCGATGATCGGTAATTACCGATATAATTTTTTCTATCTGCTTTCGATAGATCATTTTACCGATCTGCGGCGGTTTTCGCCGCGGTTTCCGCGACGGATTTTGCGGCGGTTTTTTGCGGCGGATTTTGCGGCGGTTTTTTGCGGCGGTTTTCGCGGCGCCCGCGCCGCCCGCATCGCTCGCGTCGCCCGCGCCGCCCCGCGCCGCCCGTGCCGCCCGCGTGATTTTTTAGTCACAGCTGCAAACTCTAATATTCTGCAAACGTATGCATTCGACAATTAGATGCGCAGAAAATGTGGCACATGATATTCTTATTACTAATGAGCACGTACACTGTGCCCCCGCGACAAGATTTTGCGTGTTATGCATTCGACAATTAGATGCGCAAGAACTAGAATGTGGCACATGATATTCTTATTACTAATGAATGTAAGATCTCTCTCTCTTATGCATCACAATGTAGCATTTTAGTGCTGTCGCATCGATTTGTGATTGACAGCAAGATGCGCAGAAAAATGTGAAACAAGATACCATCATGAAGATCATGGAGATATGCATATTTTGCACGTTTTGAAACATATAAATTCATGAGTATTACATCAGCGCATAGTTCAGTCGAGATCCAAGCAGCAACAGATACGGGACACGTGCAACAAATTGAACGGCTAAAATGGAGATAGATTGGAGATGGCCAAAATCAAGAAAGATATCGATGGTGCAGTTTTTGCGTGACAGAGAACTCTGTTTGCGGGGAATAAACAAACGCGGACTGAAGGAAAATGTTGAAGTTCTCAGGTTGTACTCCCAATTTCTGAACTCTTTTCCACCTCCAACTTAGAGGATTGGTACGAGCGACAAAGAAACGGTAACGTGCTGATACATCAATGTGAGGATGCGGTTGACTGTATGTGACACATATGATGTTACTATTACGTTAGGCTGATTTTGCACATTTGCCACCCTCTCCTAATGAGACATATTTGTTACAAAGAGATAGCGATGGACCATATAAAAGTCACCCAGGAGTCACTAGCAAACAGTCCAAGTCCACATCAACAAGGAAGAAAAATAAAATGAAAATGTTGTACAATACGAAATTTCGTAGACCCGTATATGGAGAGGAGGAGGAGGTTTTTTTACAACAAAGCCCTCCACGTAAGTTTTTTAATAGATTGTATAATAATCCAGGTTTTCAAATTTTTAAATAATAATTAATCCAATTTTAGATATCGAAGAATGGGAAGAGGAGATGGAGGAGGAGATGGAGGAGGAGGTGGGGGAGGAGGATGAAAATGCGGAGGAGGATAATGGTAAGAAAGCACAAATAATTTCACATAAAAATTTTTAATTTTCTGTATATAAAACAATTAAAATTAATCTTTAAATTTGATTTCAGAACATATTGAAGTAATCGATCTTAGCAGTGAAGAGGAGGAGGAAATGGGGGAGGAAGGATGAAAATGCCGAGGAGGATAATGGTAAGAAAGCACAAATAATTTCACATAAATTTTTTT
>NW_022639925.1:1117-1409 GCF_010583005.1 Odontomachus brunneus | reverse complement strand
CGCTGTACTTGATTTGATTTTAATTAGAAAATCTCAGTAAGAACGATTAGGAAAGATGGTAAGGTATAGAAATAAGCAGTGATATTGTCTCTGGTCTCTCAAGATTTTGTATAATAAGATCCTTGTTGCAATGGATCTGTCGAAGTCTCGATCGGGTCTCGACCGACTTGTCAGTCAGGAGGCCTTCACGCGGTGCTTCGCAATTCGCTGTGATTAATTAAGCTCCGGAGCGCTCGTGAGATGCTACCGAAACTGTCAGAGCTCAGACTTAGAAAGCAAGAATAATGTGACT
>NW_022639925.1:179-770 GCF_010583005.1 Odontomachus brunneus | reverse complement strand
GTAGAGAATCTCGGGATAAGTAGAGCTCGCTGGCTTCAATAAAATAGAACTCCCGATAAAATGTTCACGCAGCTGCGCGAACGTAGACTTGAATATGACGAGTATATATGATGTATGATGTCCTCGGACAGTGACGGATGGTACTCTGAGGGGGGCTCGAACAGCTAGTGCGGAGCGCGCCGGGAGCGCGCCCTTTTATAGGGCTCCAGCGGGAGCTTCGTACGGTTCCGACGGTTTCCGACGGCGGTCGGGCCGCAGCGCCTAATTCCGTAGAGGCACGGTGGTCTCGAGTCGGCCGGTTGCAAAGGGAAGTCTCTACGCCTCGGCTTATCTCTCCGATAAGCTCGGGGGACCGGACGCCGTTCACGGTGGCGTGATGCGTAGCGTCGCGATGATGTCACGTCGAACGTTCGTACCTAAGCGAGTTCGTCTCGCGAATATTCTTATGCTATATGTGCGTACAAAAGTTGCAGTCTCTTAACTCTAACAGCGGTGGAGTATGCTTCTATACAGTTCGTTACAAAATATACTTCTACTATTCCGTTCGTCACGTATGGCTTTCCATCGGCTAATTATTAGATGATGATTTAT
>NW_022639925.1:0-153 GCF_010583005.1 Odontomachus brunneus | reverse complement strand
AAATATCTTACAGTCTACTTCTCAGTTTAGCATAAATCGGCCTCAGGTTAGTGCAATATCTAGCGGCGTGAAAATTTAGAGATTTTTAGGGCGGGGAGGTTACACCCTCAGGGATTATAATTTCCTTGTCGTCCTCATCAAAGTAAAATTTAT
>NW_022639924.1:29232-29373 GCF_010583005.1 Odontomachus brunneus | reverse complement strand
CGGGGCCCCGGTCTGGGCGAGTGCGATGGCGACCAACCGGCGCATAACTACGCTGGGACACCGCGCTCAGCGGTGGGTTGCCATTCGCCTCGCCCGGGCCTATAGGACGACGTCGCATATGGCCGCCACGGCCCTGGCCGG
>NW_022639924.1:28610-28761 GCF_010583005.1 Odontomachus brunneus | reverse complement strand
TGGTCTGCCGTCACCTCCTTCTGCGACGCAGTCGTGTTGCAGAAGGAGGAGGCGGAGAGGGTGCGGCGGGGCGAAGCCGCCGCACCCGGAGAAGGGGAGAGGCGCCGCAGAAGGAGTGCGGCGCCTCGCCTACCCGCGCATCAGCGCGGGG
>NW_022639924.1:27371-28261 GCF_010583005.1 Odontomachus brunneus | reverse complement strand
CCTCATAAGGGCCATGCTTGGGGGAAACGAGGGCTGGTCTACCGTCACCTCCTTTTGTAACGCAGTCGTGTCACAGAAGAAGGAGTCGGAGAGGGTGCGGCGGGGTGAAACCGCCGCCCTCCGGGATGGAGCGAAGCGCCGCAGAAGGAGAGCGGCGCCTCGCCTACCCGCGCATCAGCGCGGGGTGGAGGGGCGGCGCATTCGCGGGCGGGGAGGGGACGCCACCGCTGGCGTTCCCTCCCCCGGGGTAACCGCGCGTGCGCCGCAGCCCCCAACAATGCCGCCGGGCCCTCCTGATCAGCGGAGGGCCCGGCTGGGGGGAGACAGGTGGCGCCTGGTCGGGCGGGGGAGACGCGCTGCAAGGCGCTACTCCCCCCCCGTGACAAGAAGTCAAACCAGGCGCCTCCGGGAGGGGGGCAGGGCGGCCGGTCTGCAAGGGCGGACTCTCAGGCCGCCCTCCCCCCTCCCAGTGCCAGGAGGCTCCTGACCGGGAGGGGCGGAGGGGAATTAACCCCCTCCGCCCCCCAGCAAACTCGGTCGGGAGCGTAGGGGCGGGCCGGGTCCGGACATGACCGGACCTTGTCAATATTAACGCCCCTACAAGGTGAGGTGTGACCGGACGGGGGGGCCCACGTCCGGTCATGGAGGATAGGAACAGCGGGCCGGGAGGGAAAATATCCCTCCCGGTCCCGGAAGGGGGCGGGATTTAGGTTTTCCCCGCCCCGCGGCTGAGGGCGTCTCGGAAGTAATGCGCAAGCGGTTCCCGGGACGCCCTCGCTACAGCCGCATGGGGCCCGGCAGAGGTTTTAGTGGGTAGGCCCCCTCCGGCAGTTTACTACCGGAGGGGGAGAGTCCCACACTACCCCTGGGAAAGTCCCGATTTCCCGGGG
>NW_022639924.1:22817-24832 GCF_010583005.1 Odontomachus brunneus | reverse complement strand
CAGGAGTCAACAACAACATGCTACTCGTGGGCATCTTGCTGCTGGCTCTCTCGCCTGCTAACTCATTATTGGGCTTTGACTGCGGGGGTCGACACCTCAATATTACGTCTGTTTCACTCCTCAACTCTGGAGACTGCGACCTTGACATCAAGACGACTAACGACACCAACGTCTATATCCAGCTCCTCCAACTGTCGGAATACAACTATGCTGAAGTCATCCAATGCAAGGTGGAAGTTCAACGCCACATATACTACTGCGGTATGCACTCTCACGTATCCATCGTGAGAGGCGGGTATTCTACTTATCTAGACAATGTAGGGCGAAGCCACTGTATGCAAATGCATGAAACTGGAGTCGGTAATGTCGGCTTCAACCAAGTAACCAAACTCCTAGTTAACACCACTAACATCCGTGAGTTGATAATGGCAGGAACAGTAAATGCTGACGGAAAATGTACAGGAGGAAAATATAACGACCCATACGGCAACTTCGACGACGTAGTCGTAATGGCCATCGCAAAAATCACACTGAAATCATCATACGTACCAGTACACCTAAACAGCGGGAAGATCCACCTGAAGTCCGGAACCACTTGCGAGTTAAAAGAAGGACGCTGTGTTGACCCCGATGACGGACACACCTACTGGAACGCCATACCCAGAGCCACCTGCGACTTCCATGCATACGACGTCCTATACGAGGGATTCGCAAAGAAAATAAAAGAAGATACCACACAAACAACCTCACCCACCGTTTACTCCCTCATTTCCCGTGACATTACCTTTGCCCTTATGACTACAAAAGAAACCCCGATTTGCGGTTATATATTACAGCGCACAGAACATCTTAAATTATTCATTGTAGAAACAACGAAAGGGAACGAACCGAAACCCCGAGGTGACATTTCCGTCGACAATCTGGACATTTTCAACTATGTAAACTCAAAATTCGTTTACGTAGAAAAACATATACGCACTCAAATGACAAATTTATATCAAAACGTAATTAAGCAGCGCTGTGAACTTGAGAAGAAGGTTATCGAAAATATTCTGTCCTTGGCAACTCTTTTACCAGATGAATTTGCTTACAGACTCATGAAAGGGCCTGGCTACATGGCAGTGACCGCTGGAGAGGCCATGCACGTTGTCCAATGCATCCCTGTCGAAGTCACTGTACGCCGAACAAAGGAATGTTTCCTTGAACTCCCCATCACTCTGAGAAATACCTCCTTATATCTTACTCCTAAATCCCGAATTATCACCCGTGTGGGAACTCAAAGAGAGTGCTCTTACGAATTACCTACTCTCTACCGTATAGAAGACACCTGGATACAGCTGACACCTGATCCTCATGTGCAACAGACACCTCCGCAACAACTTCAGCCGTTGACCAAAATCTCCTGGAAATACCTTACACCTGGACCTCTTGCTACAAGCGGAATCTACAGCCAAGACGACATTGAGAAACTCCGCGACCACATCATGTTCCCAGCCGAAAAACCAGCCCTGCTGAACTCAGTCGTGAGAGGCATCTCAGGATACTCGCACGGCGACAATACCATCTCGATGTACAACCTCATGGATGAGGAGACTCTTAACAAGATTGCCCAGAGTACAGCATCTAAACTTTGGGGAGGCTTTATTACTTTCGGTTCAGCAACAGCCGGAGTACTTGGAATTTTTATAATAATTCGAGTAATTAAAATCGTTATAGATACTGCCATCCATGGATATGCCCTACACACGGTATATGGCTGCAGTCTACACCTCCTAGGAGCCATGTGGAGTTCACTCACCCACCTGTTGCTCCACCTCGCACACACGCCAAGGCGACCAAGAGAACAAAATGACGCCAATGATGACCAGACCAAAGGAAGCAGCGACAACACCATCCCAATTCAACCAACCGGCACGAACAACACGAAAACGACCGCTCCAGTTCTTGACCCTCCCAGACCAACAGCCCCGCACAGCGCCGCATATCGAGAATTAAGCGAACGACTCTCAGTTCTA
>NW_022639924.1:19304-20016 GCF_010583005.1 Odontomachus brunneus | reverse complement strand
GAAAATATTCTAAGTTCGAATTCGTGAAAATATTCTAAGTTCGAATTAGGAGTTAGACTTACGCTAGACCCTTAGAGGGATGGAGGTGTCGGAGAGTTTTTAGAAGATGCTTGTTGCTGGCCCTAGGCCTCGACTTCGACTGACTACTCACTGCCTCTGCAGCTCCTGAGGTAGGGTACTGCTCCTGGCGGCAGTGTCGCGCAACTCGTCCGGAGTGGGGGTTGCATTTAGAGTTTCTGTGGGGGAAGGGGACTTAGAAACATTTAGAAGTAATGGACTTAGAAAATTTTAGGAGTAAGAGACTTAGAAAAATTTAGAAGTAAGGGACTTAGAAAAATTTAGAGGTAAGGGACTTAGAAAAATTTAGGAGTAAGAGACTTAGAAAAATTTAGAAGTAAGGGACTTAGAAAAATTTAGAGGTAAGGGACTTAGAAAAATTTAGGAGTAAGAGACTTAGAAAAATTTAGAAGTAAGGGACTTAGAAAAATTTAGAGGTAAGGGACTTAGAAAAATTTAGGAGTAAGAGACTTAGAAAAATTTAGAAGTAAGGGACTTAGAAAAATTTAGAGGTAAGGGACTTAGAAAAATTTAGGAGTAAGAGACTTAGAAAAATTTAGAAGTAAGGGACTTAGAAAAATTTAGAGGTAAGGGACTTAGAAAAATTTAGGAGTAAGAGACTTAGAAAAATTTAGAAGCAAGGGACTTAGAAAAT
>NW_022639924.1:18355-19294 GCF_010583005.1 Odontomachus brunneus | reverse complement strand
TCATCCACCACTTGCTGTTACAAATGTCACTAGAATCTGTATAAATTGTAATCGTTCAGTTCTTAATGAAATAGCAAGTATCCTACACGATCCTACTTGCTTAAAGTTGAACGTTTTGAAACAAAAAGCAAATCATGCTTGTGTTATATGTCACGTTGACCGCAATACGCACAGACTGTCTATTGAATGTAGAGTTAAAGTTTTTGTTGTTACGAACATTTATGTACCTCCTAACGTAAGATCTTGCGCGCATCACTTGGATGAAAATGGATTTTTCTTACAAGTTTTACTCCCTGGCTTACAGTCTATTAATAGACCTTATGTTATACAAGGACAAGAGTTGCAAATATTTTTGCAGCAACTAAGAAACATGGCTATTAACCAAGGGAGGTATGAAGAGGAGAATTGTTTTTCAGACAACGAATTTCAATGCATTGCTCCTATAACAAAGGAACAATTTTGCGAGTTGTTTACATTTTGCGATCGAGTAGCTCAAACTGGAGGTCACAGATATGTAACTAAGAGAGATTTGTTGACCTTTTTGTGCAAGTTACGACAAGGGCTATCAGACGAATTTCTGAAGGTAATATTCAATTATTCGAGTAGACAGACTGTAAGTCTGGCCATAAGTATAGTCAAACAATCTTTAATCCAACGATTTGTACCTAGCAATATTGGATTTCAGGCTATTACGAGAGAAGACTACATAGCTAGGCACGTTACGGAATTTGCTAACGCACTGTATAATCCAGAGCCGAATGTGCCTAGAGCTATCGCTTACATCGATGGTACATATTCGTATATCCCTAAGAGTAGTAACTTTCGAGTTTTACGGCAATCTTATTGCGTTCACAAAGGCCGACACTTAGTAAAACCTGCTTTGGTTGTTGCTCCAGATGGATATATCCTTGCAATTCAAAGTCCCTACTTTTCGGACTA
>NW_022639924.1:16554-18345 GCF_010583005.1 Odontomachus brunneus | reverse complement strand
ACTTTTCGGACTCCCGAAATAACGATGCTGCAATGCTGTGCAATGAATACGAAAGGGATGTTGATTCTATGAGAGAATGGTTTCAAGATAGGGATCTTTTTATATTAGACCGAGGATATCGCGATGCTACGCCATGGCTTGAACGCGTAGGCATTCATAATAAAATGCCAGCTCTTCTTCAACGGGGGCAGAGTCAACTATCAACAGAACAAGCAAATGAATCGCGTTTAATCACAAAAACAAGATGGATAGTTGAAGCAAGAAACGGTCACATAAAGTCTATGTTTAAATTCTTCGCTCAAATAATTAATGTACCGCATATATACAATCTTGGTGACTTTTATCGAATTGCTGGAGCGATAATAAACAGATATCACCCTCCCATCCATATGGAAGGGGCCAATGCGCAACTAGCGAGAGAAATGTTAGAGAAATCACAAACTGTTAATATTGTGCAAGCGCGAGTGGAAGCGGACAATCTTCGTAACAGAAATGGACGATGGAAAAAACTTAACCAACATCACGTGCCTAACTTTCCTCGTCTTACCTTAGATTATCTGCGAGACCTAACGGTAGGTATATATCAAGTTCACTTGGCGCCTTCTTACATACAGGATAAGATTTAACGAGACGAACAAGAAGAGTTTCAGTTAGATGAACTCATTGACGAACCTGGTTTTATAAGAGTCAGACTATATTCTAGATTTCGCAATGCTGCAAAATATCAATTATGGATAGCATACGACAGCATTGAAGAGAATGAACACAATAATGATATTCATAACAATATTATTCATGGATACTACTGTACCTGTAAAACAGGTGCTAGGAGTATTGGCTCGTGTGCTCATGTTGCTAGTGTATTATGGTTTCTTGGATACGCACGTCATGAACCAAATGTTTCATATCCTGCTACGTCTCTACTAAATAACATTTTAGATGCAGCTCATAGAGCGCAGCCTATCAATCCAAATGATGCTATGGAACTAGGTGAATAGATGAGCGCGATTAATGAGTCGTGAGAGGCAAGGGGACTCACATACAAAAAGCACCCCGAATTGTGAGAGGCAAGGGGACTCACGTACAGAAAGCACCCCGAATCGTGAGAGGCAAGGGGACTCACGCACAAAAAGCATCCCGAATCGTGAGAGGCAAGGGGACTCACGTACAAAAAGCACCCCGAATCGTTCCTGTAAACAATGGCGTTTTCAAATTGTTTAAACAATACTATCATAAACAAATTACTTTTTAATTATTTTGTTCACCAAAAATTCATATTGTTCCCATATAACAGTAACCGCATTGATCCGAAAGTGATATCTTTGCTGGTCTGACCTCAAGCTTCTAAGGGTTGAAACGCTGAAACTGTCCATTTTTTGACATTTTGCCTGAGGAAATATTTGTTCAGTGACTCAAAAAATACAACATATTAAAAATTCAGCCATTTTCACCGGGACCCAAAATCACGTGGTTTAGTGCGGGGTCCTTTATGCCGGTATGTTTCAACATTGCATCCCACGAAAATCCAGGCAGAGTATAATAATGCGCGGGATCGAGTCCATAACTTGTGATGCAGCTGTCGCGGAAATTTTCAAAAATATCTGCCAATAACAAGACATCAGTCTTTAAATACAAGTCGCTGTATTCGCCCAAGGTTCGAGTGGAGAACCGCTTCCAGATCTCCGCGGCGTGCGCGTAATCGCTCTCGGATACTGTATCACCCGTCAACGAACTGTAAAACGATTCTCGCGGCGGTAAACATGTGTTCTGCAGCTTGTCCACGCAATCCAC
>NW_022639924.1:15144-15243 GCF_010583005.1 Odontomachus brunneus | reverse complement strand
GATGAAAATTAGGTGAGTCTCATTTATATTATTATTATTATGCACTGCTTTCGGTTGGTGGGGAGGAATTTTGAAATGTATTTAAAGCGGTTCTTTGTT
>NW_022639924.1:9374-15134 GCF_010583005.1 Odontomachus brunneus | reverse complement strand
ACGGATAATGCTATATCGATGATACGCAATAGCGGGGACTTTGACGGTGGTTCACTCATCGATTGCGAGCTATTGGCATGCGCAATAAATGATATTATGTATGAAGTATTGAACAAATAATCTGTACATGTAACACTTTTAAAATATATAAATTGTAATCCCAAGATCTGCTGCTTATTTGTAGTACTCCTTTTTTCCCTATTTTCTCGATACACCACAAATAGTCTTAAAATGTTATTCGATCTTTTTGTGGAGCGCAGCGAGTGATGCATAACACGCAAAATCTTGTCGCGGGGGCACAGTGTACGTGCTCATTAGTAATAAGAATATCATGTGTCACATTCTAGTTCTTGCGCATCTAATTGTCGAATGCATACGTTTGCAGAATATTAGAGTTTACAGCTGTGACTAAAAAATCACGCTGCAAAATGCGCTGGCGGCGTGGGGCGGTGCGGGGCGGCGCGGGCGGCGCAAAAACCGCCGCAAAAAACCGTTGCAAAATCCGCCACGGAAATCGCCGCAAAAAACCGTCGCAAAATCCGCCGCGGAAACCGCCGCGAAAAAACCGCCGCAGATCGGTAAAATGATCTATCGAAAGCAGATAGAAAATATTATATCGGTAATTACCGATCATCAATATAATGTAAAGATGACAGTAAAAATTATGTAAGGAATATATATGTTGGTAAAAAATTAAATGTTGGTATGTAATATCGGTAATAAATTAACGATCGTTGGTATTATGGGTAATTATATGTTGGTAAAAATTATATGTTGGTAAAAAATTAAATGTTATATAATATCGGTAAAAATTACCGACCGTCGGTAACATCGGTATGCCCTCCCCAATTACCGACCGATGATAATCCCCCTCCCCCGCGGTGACGTCATACCCCTCCCGCGATGACGTCATACCCCCGTGACGTCATACCCCCCGATGACATCATACCCCCCTCACCGCGGTACTCCCCGCCCCTCACCCCCCTCGGAGGACCATGGGTTAGAACCGGCCTATAATACCTACTTATATCGTTAAAAGTTTCATAATAGGTGCCCATACATACCGGCAAAATGACAGATTACGTAAGTAACATATTTTAATTTTATATTAAAAATATTAAATCTATTATATAATTATTGTGGAAAATAATATATTATAAATACGATAAATAAATAACTTTGACGAGATATAAGAGTAAGCAATGGATATAATTTTAATTTTAACCTCAACTAAAATTATGAAATATTTTCCTTTATAGACATTCTTAAAAATATGTCTTGAAGAAAGTATGTGTAAAATATATATATATATATATATATATATATATATATATATATATATTTATATATTTATATATTTATATTTTACACATACTATATAAATATAAATAAATAAATAAATATATATATATATATATAACCTCTATATATTATATATTTATGTATGTTACACTTAAGCCTATGTTTTGAACTTTCTTTTATCACTAAAAATATCTGTGAAAATGGTTTATAAACTTTTTCATTAATTGTAAGCCACTTTAGAAACACTTCTGGCAATAAAAGTGAATTCAGAATACCATTATATATGCATAATTATTAACATTTGTGACAATTATTAGGATTAGTGATATATAATTACTTATTAATATTGTCTTAATGCAACTATGCAGTAAATAAAGTGGATATATACTATAATGTTCATTTTTAAAATCTTTTTAATTTTGAATGATAGGGTAGGAAAAGAACTACTCTTGAACAACGTGAAATAATGATTCAGTTTATGGAGGAACATCCTGATCTAGCAAATAATCGAATCCAAGGTCTTGATGCACATAAGCGAGCAGAACATCTTTGGGTGTAATTAACAAATTTGTTGAATAGCTGTGGTCATGGAACAACAAAATGTACAGAAAAATGGATAAAGGTATTGATTGTATTATAGTTGTATTATATATGATATACAGTTTTTTTTAACTGCAAAAAAATAGATAATAAAATAACAATTTTATAAAATGCATGTACATAATAAAATATTGTTTATGAATTTTATATATAGTCATGGACAGATTGGAGAATTGATGTAAAATCCAAAGTAGCAAAACTAAAAAGCTACCAAAGAGGAACTGGAGGAGGAGGTCCCTCAGCAGTCTCCTTGCATGAAACAGAGAAGAGATTAATAGCATTGATGGGAATTGAATCAATAAGAGGTCATTTAAATGTCATCAATCCTGCAGAGGTTGGTGTAGTACATTACATTTTGTTGTCTATGAATTAATTTCAGTAAGGAAATTGATTGTAGACTGCACGCAAATTGGCAATAAATTTTATAACAATTTCAGACCATAGCTATGGCATTCAATTTGTGTTTTAGTCTACTGACAGACAATGTTTGCAGAATAGCAACGAAAATTGTAAGTTGTACAGCTTATTCGTATCAAATCTTTACAGGCTTTGCTTTCTTCAGTTTTTGCAATAAGTGTGGTCAGATTGCTTGTCAGCAAACTCTATTATAGTCTTGGTGGCACAATATAATAGAATAGATTTTACATAAAATTTATTGCCTTTTTGCTATCATAAACTTATAGAAGGCTCGAAATATGCGCAGAAGTTTGATTATCTGTATAACTTAATCAAGTTTAGAACATATTTCTTATATTTATACACTCGCTGACCAAAAAGTGGATCGACTTTCTTTTATACCTCGGAGCTTATCCGTCTTGTACAATAAAAAAAATGTGTTTTCTAATAACAGGATTCTGCCATTGGACAAGACAGACGAGTTTCAAAATTAAAAAAAATAATGAACAATCTTTCCGTGAGTGTATGCGTGTCGTGTGTGCGTATTTGTATGTGTGTGTGCGCGCGCGTATACGTGACTATGTGTCTACATTATATATTTTTACTTATTATTATTACAGTTATTATTACTTATCAATTTCATGTAATATTGTCATATATTTTTTCCTTCATTAGCCGCAAAATTGGAGAGAAGAAGCTTTAATATCAGAAGATTTACTTCCACGTCAATCTTCAACTATAACATTCTTTCCATCGGTAAGTATATGTGTGTGTATATATGTGTACGTGCGCGCATAAATAACAGAGTACATTATATATTTTTATGTATTGTTATTACTGATACTATTACTTATCAATTTCATATAATATTGCCACCTTTTTTTCCCTTTATTGTTATAGCCCCAGAATAGGACAGAACGCACTCTAACATCAGAAGATAATCTATTTGAACGCCAATCTTCAATTGTAACTTCCTTTCCATCGGTGAGTATGTGTGTGTATATATGTGTATGCATGCGATTACGCGTCAATTTGTGCGTACATTATATATTTTTATTTATTGTTATTACTGATATTATTACTTGTCAATTTTATATAATATTGTCATCTATTTTTGCCTTCATTGTTATATGCAGCCCCAAAATAGGACAGAACAGACTTTAACAGAAGATAATCTGCTTCCACGTCAATGTCCAATTGTAACATCCACATTATCGTCATCTCATGCATACTCATCCTTTTATTTTTCTCAAGCTAAAAATATTTCTATCTCTGACAAATTTCCCTCTACCACATCTACTGTGACGTGGCCGCCGTGGAAACGCCCGTCTCAAGAATCCCGTGTCGCTTAGTGTAGAGAATGTTTATCGCGTGCCGTGTCGCTAACGGTTTTCGAGACCTTGCCGAGTATCGCGTTCCGTCGGATTGTTTGTTGTGCAAAATTTAGAACAAAGCGAAGAAGCGATTTTTGCGAGCGGAGCAGATGCGAAGGTCAGCGCGTCCCGAATTTTGTGCCCCTCGACGCCCCTTGCCGGCCACCAGGACGAGGAGCGGAGGACATCGAGGGACGAGGATGCAGAAGACGACAACGAGCGGAGCCCTCCATCAGGTGAATCGCACTCTCGTACTTTGGCGACGAAAAATTATTATCGCGAATTATCGGGCGCTCAGCAATAGAAAATATTCTATTGCTGAGAAAGTATCGTAGTTACAATACAGTATCGCGTTTAGACGGATCAGCTGTATTTACTTTCAGCGAAGCAGCCGTCACGAGAAACCCGGCAAAAAAAACGGGAGAGCCGGGAGAGACAAGCAAGCGAACTCCCGATGTCAACAATGTCTCGAGACGGAAAGTGTCTCGAGACAATACTATCGAAAATTGCCGACTCTCGACGATCGACGACCCCAGGACAAGGGGGGTAGCGACGAGGGAGGATCCACGAGGATACGTGATCCTCCCAGAGCCGATCAGCTGTTAGCCTTACCGCGACTACCGCCGTGGTCAGACGATCATTACCGTGCGCATCGAGAGTGAGAGAGAGAGAGAAAGAGAAAGAGAGAGCAACGAGAGAGTGACAAGTGGGCGAGAGAGCGAGGACGGAGAGAGAGAGAGCGAGATAGTGCGGAGTGAGAGGGAGCGTGCAGCGAGAGAGCGAGAGAGTGAGCGGGACGAGAGAGGGCGGAGAGAGAGACCGGGAGGAGAGAGAAGGAGCGAGAGAGAGAGGACCGCCACCGCTGCCGTCACCGCCGACGCCGCCGCCGACGCAAGGGTCGCCACCGTAATTGTAAGATCAACCATCTGCTCCGTATCTAATTGTACCGCGTATCGTGTCGTACCGTGTCTCGTCCGCGGAGTGGTCGCGCGGGTAAAGAAGGCTCGCCCGAGGAAAGCGTCCTCGGGCTTAGTGTACCGTTTCGCGAAGTGTACCGTCTCGCGAATTATATTGTCTCGCGTACAGTAACTATCGGGACGTGCGAGAGTCCCTGAATAAACTTCTCAGTATTACCGTTACCGAGTTTAGTGATTTCGCCTCCTAACCCATCCCGTCTCCGACTTAAAGATAAAACGAGCTACCGGTCCCGACGGTTCCGGGACGCGCATCTTTTGTGTTTCTCAGTTATTATCGCGTTTATCGAGGTGGTGCGGCCTTTCCGTACCTGGCGCCCAACTCTCGCGAAAATCTTTGTGGCGTGTCCGGGAGCCGACGGCAATTTGACGACGAGGCGAACAGGCGACTGTTTGCCGTCGCTCGCGAGAAGTTCCGCTCGCGAGAAGTTCCGCTCGCGAGTCGCGTCGCACTACATATATTTCATCAAATCCACGCTCGTCTACTCAGTTCCCTCCACGTGAAAATACAGTGCAGCTTCCTTCTTCCTTTCCACTTTTAATAAAAGGAGGGAAAATGGGTACCACACGAATTAACCGCAAATGCCATTGCGAATCACTTAAACATCTTTATTTCTCTGCTCGCCAGGCAAAAAAAGAAGAGTTTTTTGTGGCGCATAGTGACTGGCGATGAAAAATGGATATACTTCGATAATCCTAAACGAAGAAAATCATGGGTAGATCCTGGCCAACCATCGACATCCACATCAAAGAGAAATATTTATGGCCACAAAGCAATGTTTTGCATTTGGTGGGATATGCACGGCGTCGTTTATTATGTGCTACTCAGACCGAACGAAAGTATCACGGGGGATCGATATCAATCACAATTAAACCGTCTGAATAAAACATTGTTGGAAAAAAGGCTAGCAGTAGCCAGCAATCGACGTAAAGTCATGCTTTTGCACGACAACGCTCGACCACACGTTGCCAAAGCCGTCAAAGAAACACTGATGCAGCTCGAGCCCGCTGATACCCGCACCCAGCGTATTCACTAGACTTAGCTCCTTCGGACTATTACTTGTTCCGGTCGATGCAGCACGGCTTGGTGGATACACACTTCAGAAATTACGAGG
>NW_022639924.1:4549-9364 GCF_010583005.1 Odontomachus brunneus | reverse complement strand
GCACCCAGCGTATTCACCAGACTTAGCTCCTTCGGACTATTACTTGTTCCGGTCGATGCAGCACGGCTTGGTGGATACACACTTCAGAAATTACGAGGATGTGCGAAAATGGATCGACGAATGGATTGCATCAAAAGACCAATCGTTCTATCGTCGCGGAATCTACGCGTTGCCCGAAAGATGGGAAAAATGTATAGCTAGCGAGGGAAAATACTTCGATTAATGTATTTTTTGCTTTTGATGTCAAAAGAAATGAGTTTTTTAAACGAAAAAACCGCAGAAACTAAGTTTACCACCTAATACGTATTTTTCAAATATTATGTACATTATACAAATAACATGTACTCTATACAAATGAATTTTATATCAATCGAGCTGCAAGTTCATTGCGCGTTCTCAGTCCTTCGTTAAATATAGCCCTACCTTCTGGTAACGGTTGTATTTCGATATTATCAACGTCATTTTCTAAAACCATGATAGCTTCCTCTGGTTCAGGAGGCTCAGGTATATTTGCTCGTATGCACATATTGTGCAACATTGCGCAGACATTAATTATTTCACCTGCTTTTTCTGGCATATATTCGTACGATAACGTAAGAGACATCGAAATCTTTTTTTCATTACATCAATACAACACTCTACTGCACTTCGTGCGGTACTATGTCTTATATTGAAACGTTCCTCTCGTGTACCAGGCTGCACTTCGGGATATGGAGTTAAAAGCCACGGCTCTAACGGATACCCAGAATGACCTTAAAAAAGAGAAATATTTGTTTTATATATTTTGATTATTTTTATTATTTATTATTTTGATAAATCTTAAACTTTATCTTATGAAACAAAAGAAAATAACAAAATTATATACATAGTTTTGAAACATTGTACAATTTTGCATGAAATAATTTTTAAGCGACCAATTTTGGTAATAATGTAATGCAGATTAATAAATACCAAATATCCAATAATGATCGCCATTAGCATATTGCGTTTGGATAAAATGTCTAATATAACAGTTCCTCCATACAAAGGAATCGTGAGTGGAGCCAGGATATCTCGCCACTATGTTCAGGATATGCATATCCGCATCGCATATCTGTAAAAATGTTTGTGCTAGAAAATGTATTTCTAAGTTCCTATTTAGACTTAAAGTTTCTTTTATTATTAATATTTTTGTACACATTGCGCTAAGTAGAAATATTTACAATTTGTACATGTTGCGCATGATATCCTTTTCGATTAACGTAAAGTCCTTCATGTATAGATGGTGCTTTGATAGCTACATTTGTACCATCTATAAAAACGAATGCAGATTAATAAACCAAATATCCAATAATGATCGCCATTAGCATATTGCGTTTGGATAAAAGGCCTAATATAGCAGTTCCTCCATACAAAGGAATCGTGAGTGGAGCCAGGATACCTCGCCACTATGTTCAGGATATGCATATCCGCATCGCATATCTGTAAAAATGTTTGTGCTAGAAAATGTATTTCTAAGTTCCTATTTAGACTTCCTATTTAGAAAGTTTCTAATCTATCAAACCCGGTATTCTACTTTTATTATAATTTCTGGAATAGATATACATAATCTAATTAAAAAAAAAAAAACGGTTTTTTTATTTCTAGACATCACATGCAACTATGGAGAAAGAGAACTACGAAGAAAATGAAGAAGATTACGAAGAATATGAATTCTTAAACGAAGACAATGAATAAAGTATAAATTTATAAAGATATATTTTAACAAAATAATATGTCTGTATTTTTTTTCGCATATTGTTCCTAAAATTTGTGATACATTTTAAACAAAGTTTATTAGCGTATATAGTTTCAAATGAATATAAAGTTATAAGACTTGTAATAGTATTATTATACCTTTGTATAATGTCTCGTACTTCCTGTGGTGTTGTCGGAAAATGTATATGTTGCCTTAAGAGATGCTGGTTGATGGCACGTGTTATTTGCTGTAAAATTACACTTACCGTACTTTGAGCTATGCTTAATCTACTGTCAACACCAACAGCTTTCTGGTAACTTCCTTGAGCGTAGAAATTCAGAGCACATAATATCTAGATTAATAAATGAAAATTATATTTCAACTCTAAATTATTTCTAAATTGTCTGTAAAATAATATGTCCAAATTAATGTCTAAATAAAAAAATGATAAATTTTAAATTGCGTACATCTGAGATTATAAATTAATAGCATAATATAATCAATGATATAAATTAATATCACTACTATTTTAAAAATTTAATTTTGACAACAATTTCATCAAAATATTTACAACTACAAGCAAATATAGACTCTTAGTATTTATTACAAAGTCTAATTGTAAATAGAACAAGAATATATCCAGTCATTTTTAGAAAAATATTATCTTTAAGTTTTTATTTTATTTCATAAAATAAAGACTTATAAACACAAAGATAATATCATTGACTATATATAAATATATATTAGAACTTACATACCTATCTATGTACATATTATACTTCTTGTGCAAAATAAAATTAAAATCCCTTTTGTGCCTTTCAATATTATACAGTATATTATAAAACTGTAATGATAATTATCTTAATGTAACTATTACTTAATGTTGTAAGTATTTCACCTACTTTTAGCTCATTTGGAATTCCTATAGCTTTTCTCCGTAAAGGAAGATGTGGCTCTAATGTTGCTATAAGAGCTCGCACCATATTTCGAGATAATCGATACAATCCTATAAATTCATTTTCAGGGATATCAAGCATGTCTCTGATTCTTCTTCTCATAATTCTGCTTGCACGGATTTCTGCAATGCGTTGCCTTTCTCTCTCGCATCGCAATAATGCTATCTGTAATATTAACAAAAAAATATATAATATATAAATAGATATACTAAATTAAAAAAATATAAAAAATTATTTTTATAATAAAGATACATTCACATACAGAAAAAACATACACATACACAAAAAATTATTTTTTTATATGCTAATTTCTTTTTTGGAATAAAATATTTTTCTAAAAAATGTATAAACAAAAGCCATTTTTATCCAAGAATGAAATAAGATTTTTATTATTTTGACCCATTAGATTGCTCTACTAAGAAGTAATTTTACTAAAAAATTATGATTCTTATTTAAAAACTGTATAAATATATATGAAATTAAAAATATTTTCAATACTTACCATTATATTAATTTTTAATTTAATAAGGTAATTGCAGTAACACTGTCATCACAATATAATAAGATACAATTAATTCCGAGGAGTATTTAATAAAAAGAACAAACGTTAATAATTATGAAGTTCACATAATTTTTATAATATTATATATATTATAAATTTACTACCGCTTTACGTAAATGTGTTCATTGCTTATCGTCTATTGGTTCTTATAACTTTATTCCGATCGGAATCGACTTTCCGCTTGCTCGCAAGGTGTCGGTAACTTTCCGATCATTTCGGATATAATTCGAATGTCCATAATATCATAATTGTCGGAAAACGGAATCATTCCGATCGGAAACCTTTCCGAACAGTTTTATAATAGGTCCCCAGTAGTGATATTCGTATTATTAAGCTGGCCACACACACTTTCCGTAATAATAACCGTAAGACGTAACGTAAGAATTTATCAATCATGTTGTGAATCGTCGAATCGTAAGGTCGCCATTTTTATGAATACTCGATCGTAATTGATCAATTCTTACGTTACGTCTTACGGTTACTATTACGAAAAGTGTATGTGGCTAGCTTTACTCTGGACGAAGTTTATGCTAAAGGATATAAGATACCTTTTTATGAAAAAACTTTGTTGGGCGATAGCGACAGTATTGGAGATGACGAAGTGGAATCATCAAAATACATTGTTGCAACCTTAATTCATATGGAATAGAGGTAAGCTGTACAACATACATTTTCTTTACTAGTACGGGATGTCATAAGATTTATTATTTACGTAAAATATATTATATCATAAACTGCATATTTCATTAATCTATACGTTGTAATACTTACAGATACATACATACCAGCGATGTAAGAATACTTGTACGATATTCAACGTACGCTGCAGGATAAATACATTTTGTATTACATTAAGACAGAAATGACACACACACAATAATATATAGTTATATTTAATTACACCTTACAATTATTTGCAATTCGCTTGGGATGCTGACGCGAAGAACGAACTGGAATTTATGGATGGACGACGAGGTAGACGATGACGAGGACAACGTTGGAGTATGATATTACAAATAACAACATGATATTCAGATAAGTAAAAATTGTCCATGTCCGAACATGGAGAGCGTCCCAGATGCGCACATTAACAAACGGACACAGCCAACCACAACGCCGTATGCCTAGAGATATTCTAGAGACTCTATAAACAACGACATATGATTGGATGTGTCCGTTTGTCAATGTGCGCAACTGGGATTCACTCTGAAATAGAATATTTAGGTACACGCACCGGCGTTAATGCTGTCCGAATATCCGTGTGACTCGCACACGATAACGCGTCACTCATACACTGCTGCGTGTAGGTGAGCCATGAGCAGCACGGAGTGGCGGAGGGAGCTAGCGGTATACGATCGTCGGACGCTTGGAGAGGGAATAGTGGTGGGAGTCGCGGCGATCTTCCATCCTCTATCGCAAACGTAAGAACGAGAGAAATAGCATTATAAGACGTCTGGACAGAAATGCCGTCCTAAAATACGTGTGACACACACTAAGAAAACGCTTGACTCACACTGTCTCGTCTATACGTGAGCAATACGCGGTGTCCCGACGACTGTTTCGCTCGCTCGAACGTTCAT
>NW_022639924.1:0-4412 GCF_010583005.1 Odontomachus brunneus | reverse complement strand
ATAGTCAGTCCAATATCCGGCACGGTCGATAACTTGATTGAATCGATTAGGTATCGAATCAATCAAGTTCGCGAGAAAGTCGGGTCGAAGCCGAACTTCTTCCCAGACTTCTCTCGCATGATCGACTAACTAATTTTTATATCCATAGTAATAAGGAACAAATAATAATTAATTATAATGATTTGAAACAGGCGCAAAAATTGGCCCTTTTTAGAGTCACCAAATTTTATAACGATGGAACGATACTCGAACGCATAAAATATGAAATAATTATATCTCGCGTGTTTATGCAACAATAAAATTAAAAATACTCTTCTTCGATCGACAACCTACACAAACGTTATATTGTTGCAACATATTCTATGTTGGTTCAGAATTCTATATTAAAATAAATCTAATATTTATTTTTTTTTCAAGAGTAGCTATTAAGAAGCATTTGTCAAAGCCTCCTAAAAACCTTTCCCCAAGATTTTTACATTACAGTAATTTCCTTGCTAACAATGAAAAATGCATGAACGTTCGAGCGAGCGAAACAGTCGTCGGGACACCGCGTATTGCTCACGTATAGACGAGACAGTGTGAGTCAAGCGTTTTCTTAGTGTGTGTCACACGTATTTTAGGACGGCATTTCTGTCCAGACGTCTTATAATGCTATTTCTCTCGTTCTTACGTTTGCGATAGAGGATGGAAGATCGCCGCGACTCCCACCACTATTCCCTCTCCAAGCGTCCGACGATCGTATACCGCTAGCTCCCTCCGCCACTCCGTGCTGCTCATGGCTCACCTACACGCAGCAGTGTATGAGTGACGCGTTATCGTGTGCGAGTCACACGGATATTCGGACGGCATTAACGCCGGTGCGTTTACATGTTGAAGCATTGATGCTTTTATGTTTAAAAGTGTATGATATATTGTTTCCAATAATACTTAATTACTACTGATTTATTTTATTCTATTAATACTATCTTCGCAGGATTGTTCTCAGCGCAGCCCAGCCCGGCCCAGCGGCCTATGACCAGGGGGCTGATCATGAATCTTTTTCCCTAGCGTGAATTCGTGAAAAGTGTAACATTTTTGCACTCGTGGTGAAATATGAACTTGTGAAACGTGAAAAGTGAGAAAGAAGTGAAAATTATAAAATTTTCGGTGAAAAGTAAATTAATATTATAATTATTGGTTAAATACGTTTGTCAAAGGTGTGTATCACTTGGACACTGCTCCCGTTTGCCCAAAAACACAAAGCCAAGGAAAAAATAAGTTACTTATAATGGCTGCAACTTGGTGGGTTGTTTTTAACGAAGAAAACGAAGAAAACGATAATAGAAATAATAATAATCTTCGAATAATAAGAAGAATATTACGTGATACATATAACCCATTTGATATTCCCGAGAAAACATTTTCAAAAATTGTACAGGTAATATTAATATTATTTTGTATAATCTGTAATCAATTTTTTGCATGTTATATATTTTTATTATTTTTATATCATTAGGATTACACACACATATATATTATATACATTGTATTATTTATAGATTAGCACGAGAAGCAGCAACACAATTATGTCAGGATTTATCACAATTTATACCTCAAGGAATACAAGCAACAGCAATTCCTTCTGAATTAAAAGTAATGTTATTTTGTAAATTAATTATTTGTGAGTCTTCCCGATAAATATCAATAAAGTCTGTATCAGATTAGGGACTAAACATTGGGGATTGCAAATTGAAAATTGGAAGTTGCACAAATAGAAAAAAGCAAGTCAAAACCGAAATATGCTGATTTATTGAAATGTAATTTTTAATTCGCAATTTTCAATCCCTGATATGGATCTGATATGGGTTTTAGATATTTATAAGATGTTTTTTTTAATATCATGTTATTTTATATAGATTGTTTTGTTTAAATATTATTGTCTGTATTTAGATTTTAGCAACTATAAATTTTCTTGCCTCCGGCTCTTATCAAAGGCGCAGCAGTCAAGATTTTTTATCTTGTATGAGTCAAGCATCTATATCTGGCGCAATTCATGCTACTGTGGAAGCACTTAAACAAATTATGGCTCGTTGGATTCAATTTCTAATAGAACAAGGAGATATTGAACGAGTTAAGCAGCAGTTAGTTTAATACCATATATATTAATATTTACAGGAAATATAAGTAGAACGCAAACAAAATATATGGTGGAATAATAGATACAATCTATTATTTAAGGTTTTGGAGTCACTGCAGATTTCCATGCGTAATAGGTGCAATTGATGGCACTCATGTTGCAATTTTTCCTCCAAATAAAGAACGAGAACATTTATATATTAATCGGAAATTGTATCATTCACTAAATGTTTTGATAGTAAATAAAACTATACATTGTTACGAATAATTCCCATTATCAAATGTTTATAACATTATATCAATGTTATAATTTTGTACTGAATAATTTTAGATAGCATAAAGTATCCTTAAAATCATCATGAATGTGTCCACAATGTCTGATATTTTCAAGATACTTTGCTGTGTTATTATAAATATTTTTTAAGAACATTTTATGACATTGATATAATTTTGTTGTCGATATTTACCAAGATTAATATTCATATGTTTTGTTAAGATCAGCGATTATAATGGCAAAATATTAGTTGTAAACAGTGGACATGGTGGAAGAACTCACGACGCACGTGTATGGAATACTTCTATAATATCTGCACATTTAGAAGAACAATATCAAAATAGACGAAGAAATGCTTGATTATTAGGTATGGTACTTTGTTATTTTAAGTTTATACTCATATTTTAAGATAAATTAATTTACAATTATCATGAAAGAATAGAAAGGCCAGTAAGCGCTGAACACTGTTATATTTAAATTTTATAATTATATTTTAAAAGATATTAGATAGCAAATATATGAAAAATGAGTATGTCCCCAGATAGACATATTTCCTTATATTTTCTGCAAGATGCGTCCTCATGTAATAAGAGTATATGTATTTCATACAACAGAAATGTTGTCAGCACGTAAAGACGTCATCTAATGCCATGAAAATTGTGGCCATATTGCGCAATATAACGCAATTAATCTGGAATTATTGCAGTAATAAGGAGTCAATACTTTGGGTTAAGATTATGGCGTGATAAATGTGTTACAACAAGCACATTTTAAATATGTTATGTCGCTCCAATGGCATCATTACGTATACATTGAATTGCTGCATTTCCAGCATGTCTGTCTATCTGGATTTTAATATTATAGGAGATTCTGGGTATCCATTGCTACCGTATCTTATGACGCCGAAATTAAGGCAACCGGAAGGCTAACCTTCAGCTCGTTACACAGATGCTCATGTAAGAGCTAGATCATGTGTTGAACGAGCAATTGGTATGCTAAAAGGGCGTTGGAGATGCCTTAGGAAGGAGAGAGCATTACATTATTCGCCAGAGTTTCCTGGTAAGAAGTGAGATAATCACATTTTTAAACATATATAATTTTTAAGTCAATACTATGTATACAAAGTTTTCAAAGTAAAATAAGTAAAAGAACTGTTTATTTTAATATTACAATAAATATTTTATATATTGTCAGTATTTTAATATATATTATAATTTTAGCATTAATTGTTAACGCGTGCTGTGTGCTTCAAAATATGGCACAATTTTATAATGTACCACAACCGGAAGAACATTACGACGACTTAGACGCAGAGGCAATAAATAATAGAATATATGGTGATAAAGAAAATATTAATGGAAATAGAACAAGAGAACGCATTATAGAATTATACTTTAACTGAAGAGGCTAGATCAATAAATAAATATTTTTTACAATTTACAGTAATTGGAATTTTTATTTGACAAGTTACCAAATACTGTTGATGTGTTAATATTAAAAGTTATATTATTTATTTTAATTGTACATTTTATACATGTATCATTTTACATATAAGCAGTATTTTTGACAATAAATAAGCACAAATACGTTTACTACATATTTCTTATTGATATATCACAAAAATTGTTATAATATATACGTAAACATTTTTTTATTTCATATATTAAACAATAGTAAGAATAGTAAAATTATAACATTTAAACGCAATCTACATTAACGACATATAAAATAAACTTTATATCGGATAAAATAACTTAAAATACTTTTTAAGTAATTTTCTTTTTAATTACTTAACTAATATCATCAATATTAACATAGTTCTTTCAATCCATCCTTTCAATCAGTCTTGTATATTTTCAATGTTTCCTATATATTCTAAACATAAACATTGCACAATATTGTTTAACATGTAATGCAATAAAAATCTCTCCGTGGCAATAACGTTATCGAACATTATTTAATCCCACACAGCATAAAATATCTCAGCAATGTCTCTAGAATATTACTTGTATCATTTTTTAAA
>NW_022639923.1:29156-29400 GCF_010583005.1 Odontomachus brunneus | reverse complement strand
ATGAAAGGTATCTTTGTTGCATGAGAATTTCTCTCACCCGCCATAACTGTGGTCCACAGCGTAAAATATTTTGATATTCTCAATAACTTTGTCCCGAAATCTGGACAAAAGTAAGGATTCGGTCGAATACCGTGAACCATTTCCTTACTTTTCTTTTCTATCTTAAATAATAATTCAGAAATTTTTTATTTATTTCCTGTATCCTCTTCATCATCGATTTCACGACAGTCTGTGCTTTCTTCCT
>NW_022639923.1:28055-29109 GCF_010583005.1 Odontomachus brunneus | reverse complement strand
TCTTACTGTCCATTGAACTTTCATTATCAGAGACATGATTGTCATTGTCAATAGACTGACAGGATGCATGTAATAATTTTGTTGTTCCGGCTAACGATCGTAAATGAATTATAATGAATTTATCTACCCTGATGGATTTTTCACCTTTTAATACCAGGGTTTTCAGTTCTCTGAAATATTCTTCGCTGTGTGCCGAGGTGGCAATGAAAGGTATCTTTGTTGCATGAGAATTTCTCTCACCCGCCATAACTGCTGTCCACAGCGTAAAATATTTTGATATTCTCAATAACTTTGTCCCGAAATCTGGACAAAAGTAAGGATTCGGTCGAATACCGTGAACCATTTCCTTACTTTTCTTTTCTATCTTAAATAATAATTCAGAAATTTTTCATTTATTTCCTGTATCCTCTTAATCATCGATTTCACGACAGTCTGTGCTTTCTTCCTCTTCTTCGTCAGGAATAATCATCGTGTCAGTTTTTATCATATTTAAAAGCTTCGTTTGTGCTTTGTAAATTCGATTCTCCTTATCAGTCACATCTTCTAATTCGGAAAATGCGACTGGTAACACGTCTGCACATAATTCGCTAAATTGATCAATGCTTGTACATTTTGTTAGCAACCCCACACATCTTACGTAAAAGTCTTTAATAAAACGTGATGACTTCTTAAAGCACGGCCATCGGCTTGCTTAATGAGATGAGCAATATCGAGTCGAATAATCGATCTTATATTGCGAGAAGTAGAAAACATAAGTGTATCAAGACACTTGTCTACGTAATCTTCTAAGCTACTATTATTGAAGGCAAGGCAGAAAGCGTTTAAAAGAGCAAACGAGAAATCGCTAACTGTTTGTTTAGGAGCCTTTGCACCCATTCGTATCCATTCACGCAACCAATACGTTATCGTGTTCGCGTCGTGTTTTTCTGAGATCATTTGAGAAAGCGGTAATACTTTATTATCGTATGAGGCCACCGCTTGATATAAAAATATTGTTCCTGTAGATCCATCAGGTTTCACAATTGGTCTGATCAAGGAGCCTGTTGCGTCAATA
>NW_022639923.1:27844-28045 GCF_010583005.1 Odontomachus brunneus | reverse complement strand
AGTTTCACAATTGGTCTGATCAAGGATCAGACTGTTGCGTCAATACTGATAGTGTTGATTTTTCCGCTTTTGCACGCCTCCTTGTACAAGTGAAGTTGCTCGGATAACCAGTACATTACGTACATCTTGTCAAGTCCAATTTCGTGAATACTTCCAGCAAATTCGGCATTATATTTTAATGACAGTAAGGAAGACATGGGA
>NW_022639923.1:27286-27461 GCF_010583005.1 Odontomachus brunneus | reverse complement strand
CTGTTGCGTCAATACTGATAGTGTTGATTTTTCCGCTTTTGCACGCCTCCTTGTACAAGTGAAGTTGCTCGGATAATCAGTACATTACGTACATCTTGTCAAGTCCAATTTCGTGAATACTTCCAACAAATTCGGCATTATATTTTAATGACAGTAAGGAAGACATGGGATCATT
>NW_022639923.1:22156-23119 GCF_010583005.1 Odontomachus brunneus | reverse complement strand
TTTATACAGAGTATAGCAAAAGTACCGGAACGGCAAGATAACTCGGCAGTGGAGCATTTTAGAGGAAAATGTTTCAGACAAAAGTTATAAGGCTTAAAAAAACGCATTTAACGATAGTAGTTATTTGACATAGAATAACGTCGCCAAGGTCAGAACAAGGTCAACTTTGCTTTTTTAAATAGAAACACATACTTTTTATTACGGCATTTTATTCAACGTAAAAACGCAAACAACTTTTGCTTGAAAAAATTTTTTATACAACCTCTATTTTCTAAGATATTTACGTAAATATCTACAAGATTATTGGTTCCAATAATTTTTTACTTGAATTCTATCAACTTTACCAAAAAATATCAAGAAATAAAAATTGCTTATTTTGTTTTCATAGAGCTCTGTGAATTTTTTCAGAATTTTGTGTTAACTCTTTAGTACTTCAAGAAAATGTAAGAAAATGAAGTACTAAAAAGTTAATATAAAATTCTGAAAAATTCTCAGAGCTTTATGAGAAAATATACAATTTTTATCTCTTCATATTTTCTGCTAAAGTTGATAGAATTCAAGTAAAAAATTATTGAAACCAGTAGTCTTGTAGATATTTACATAAATATCTTAGAAAATAGAGGTCATATAAAAAATTTTTTCAAGCAAAAGTTAGTTGCGTTTTTACGTTGAATAAAATGCCGTAATAAAAAATATATGTTTCTATTTAAAAAAGCAAAATTGACCTTGTTTTGACCTTGGCGACGCAATCCTATGTCAAATAATTATTATCGTTGAATGCGTTTTTTTAAGCCTTACAACTTTTATCTGAAACATTTTTCTCTAAAATGCTCCCCCGCCGAGTTATCTTGCCGTTTCGGTACTTTTGCTATAACCTGTATACATGCATTAAAAGATTTTTTTTTAGCCTTTTATCTTTTCAAATATCTCTTCTTCTTACCTTTAAGACGGCGCATTTTTGAA
>NW_022639923.1:21773-22146 GCF_010583005.1 Odontomachus brunneus | reverse complement strand
GTTGAATGCGTTTTTTTAAGCCTTACAACTTTTATCTGAAACATTTTTCTCTAAAATGCTCCCCCGCCGAGTTATCTTGCCGTTCCGGTACTTTTGCTATAACCTGTATATATGCATTAAAAGATTTTTTTTTAGCCTTTTATCTTTTCAAATATCTCTTCTTCTTACCTTTAAGACGGCGCATTTTTGAACTTGGTGAGTCCATTGGTGCTTTTCTATTTCTATCTGAAAATTAGAATATTTCCATAATACATTTGATACAAATGAGAATTTTTTTATTCATATATTACATTCATTCACTGGTTTATAAGCAAAAGTCAAGATTCCTTTATCAATGACAAATGAGAGATAGTGCTTCACAGGTTACTCTGAA
>NW_022639923.1:21683-21763 GCF_010583005.1 Odontomachus brunneus | reverse complement strand
TAAATATCTACTCCTTTAGTTCTCGTAATATGTGACAGCACAAGCGTGTGAAGTAGTGGTTGTTTCTCTCCTGAAGTTGA
>NW_022639923.1:21248-21673 GCF_010583005.1 Odontomachus brunneus | reverse complement strand
CTGCTTGCTAGAAATTAGTGAAACTGAAGGCAGCAAATTTATTTTTTAACACATTATACAATATAACACAATACACGATAACTTTAGCTTCTAAATAATGTTAACAAATAAAAAATCAAGGAATAATTTCTTAGACCCTGATTTCTTTTTTGCTAACATTAATTAGAACCTAAAGTCATCGTGTAGTGTATTACATTATTTAATGTGTCAAAAAATTAATTTGCTGCCTTTAGTTTCATTCATTTCTAGCAAGTAGCACTTATTCTCTGAAGACTTAGCGTGCAAAAGCAAGAGCTTGATGTGAGATTAAGAATAACTTGTCAAGCACTATCTCTTCATTTTCCACTGATAAATAAATCTTGACTTTTGTCTATAAAATATAAAATCATTTTAATACAGAATTTATACAGATATGATTTTTTCTT
>NW_022639923.1:21004-21238 GCF_010583005.1 Odontomachus brunneus | reverse complement strand
CGAGCGCTCCCATCCTAGAGGCGGCTGGGGGGGGCCAACGCGGTCGGGTCCAACGCGATAGGCCTTATTAAAAACAAGGTTTGTTACAATTTTCCTCTGCTGTCTCCACTATTTACAAAATTCTATTTATTCTTTTAATGACTGTAATATTCTTTCTGTTACAGGGCCGGCTCCTTAAAAATATTTTTATTATTACATTTTTTATTACATTTTTTATCACTTTTATTATTATAC
>NW_022639923.1:20847-20994 GCF_010583005.1 Odontomachus brunneus | reverse complement strand
TCAAAACGAACACTCACAATATAAAATAATTTGTTGAAGTTACAAGTCAATCGTTTTCTTAAGACTCTCAGTCATTCTGTGAAGACCATTGTCACTTCACATATGCAAATACACATATAGAAAAATAAATATGGCAACACCTAATTC
>NW_022639923.1:20552-20837 GCF_010583005.1 Odontomachus brunneus | reverse complement strand
TATTATTATTATTATTATTCTAACTATTACTATTATAATTATTACTATTACTATTACTTATTATTACTATTATAAATATTAGTATTACTATTATAACCATTACTTATTATTATTATAACTATATAATTAATTATTACTATTTACTATATAATATTACTATATAATATCATTATTACAATAATATTACTATCATAATATTACTATATAATATTACTATTACTATATAATATTACTATTACAATTATAACTTACTACTATTATACTACATAATCAAAACAAATAAAT
>NW_022639923.1:18055-20542 GCF_010583005.1 Odontomachus brunneus | reverse complement strand
AGATACAAGACAGTATTGTGCATTATTCAAAACGAACACTCACAATATAAAATAATTTGTTGAAGTTACAAGTCAATCGTTTTCCTAAGACTCTCAGTCATTCTGTGAAGACCATTGTCACTTCACATATGCAAATACACATATAGAAAAATAAATATGGCAACACCTAATTCGCGAAAAAGTACTTCACGCTGATATTATTTGCGACATTCCACTTTTTTTGATATTCACTGCCAGTATTGAAAATATAGATTTTCTGGATTCGCAAAGAATATAGTGTGGAAATCGCATATAACCGTGATGATTTATAAAAGAATAAAATATTTTACTTACTCGCACTCTGAATCACAAGTTTACCACAGATTCTTGCACTGAACTACCCAACCCAAACCAACAGGGGCCGCGCTACGTGCGCACGGGCGGCGCTACGTGCGCAGCGCCGGCGACTCTGTGCGCTTAGTAAGTTAAGAACTTTAATGTCCTCTGTGTTGGCGAAACCGTATGATCGATCGAGATCGAGCTTCGTTTATCTCCGCACCGCTGCAGTAGTGCAGTAAATTAGAGTGAGACAAATATTTATATCTGTCTCTTAACCTAACCTTTGTTTTATAACCTCTTTGGTCTACGTCTGGTGCAGGTCACGTCTGGTGTTGTATAAAGAGTGTTATATTCTGATTTATGTGTCGATGTTGTAATATTAAACCTATCCCTCTTTCCTTATCCTATTCCTTAATAAAAATCTTGGCAGCGTTGTGCTTATTGATATTACCTCCGGCTACGTTGCGCCTATTAATATATCCGGCTGCGTTACGTCTATTAATACTACTTTTGGCAGTTTTGCGCCTATATATATATATATATATATATATATATATATATATATATAAATAAATAAATATATATATATATATATATATATATATATATATATATATATATATATATATATCAAAAAGTACTAAATATATATTTTTTATATATAAATATAAAAGAAGCTATTTCCAATACAAGCCATAATGCCACGTCAAGGCATAAAAACTGCAGAAGAAATTTACATGGCTCTGAAAGATTTTAACTTTGTCGCAGAAAATGCATATTTACCTTACAGTCATCCCATTTGGCAGGAAGCATCTGACGCATTACAAAATGCATTGAATAAAAATTACATATACGTATATATTACTAGAAACAGAAATGGGATTTCTGATCGCTTACACGGTACACATATTTCTAGTATCGAAAGTAATGCAAATAAAAATAAATGCGAAAGCTTTAATTCGAATTGGTCAATGGACAATTCGGCAACTCATTTGAAACCACTGCGTTTCGAAATGTTGGTAAAAAGTGAAGAGTAGGAGCAAATAAGCCCTACTATAGTTTCTTACAATGGACGATTGTATTATACTCTAAAATCTGGCTGGACAGATGTCATTCATGAAAATGTATGGAACAAAATGAAATTGCCATGTGCGTTTAAATTTAAACGCGCATCGGTTAACAAATCACAGGGAACTTTTCTCACGATTACTGGGAAATGTACCGAATGTGAGACACAAATAAACATATACAGCCTAGAAGAACCTACGAAGGATGGTTTAAAATGCACGGTATCAACATATGATACGCGCGAAATTGCGCATAAAAAGAAAAGGCAACTACGTGGCCGTCTTCGAAAAATAACGGCGAAAGAATTGCAGGCAAAGTCCACGTACACGTGGCGACGCGATGAAGCAAATAGATTAATGGAATATGGAGATGTACAACCTGCACATTTATTTTCAGAAAATGTATTGCGCAAGGCGAAACAAGAATTTCGCGATAAAGAACTAGGTGTAGGATCTACAAATGATCCCATGTCTTCCTTACTGTCATTAAAATATAATGCCGAATTTGCTGGAAGTATTCATGAAATTGGACTTGACAAGATGTACGTAATGTACTGGTTACCCGAGCAACTTCACTTGTACAAGGAGGCGTGCAAAAGTGGAAAAATCAACACTATCAGTATTGACGCAATAGGCTCTTTGATCAGACCAATTGTGAAACCTGATGGATCTACAGGAACAATATTTTTATATCAAGCGGTGGCCTCATACGATAATAAAATATTACCGCTTTCTCAAATGATCTCAGAAAAACACGACGCGAACACGATAACGTATTGGTTGCGTGAATGGATACGAATGGGTGCAAAGGCTCCTAAACAAACAGTTAGCGATTTCTCGTTTGCTCTTTTAAACGCTTTCTGCCTTGCCTTCAATAATAGTAGCTTAGAAGATTACGTAGACAAGTGTCTTGATACACTTATGTTTTCTACTTCTCGCAATATAAGATCGATTATTCGACTCGATATTGCTCATCTCATTAAGCAAGACGATGGCCGTGCTTTAAGAAGTCATCACGTTTTATTAAAGACTTTTACGTAAGATGTGTGGGGTTGCTAACAAAATGTACAAGCATTGATCAATTTAACGAATTATGTGCAGA
>NW_022639923.1:17604-18045 GCF_010583005.1 Odontomachus brunneus | reverse complement strand
AACTTCACTTGTACAAGGAGGCGTGCAAAAGCGGAAAAATCAACACTATCAGTATTGACGCAACAGGCTCCTTGATCAGACCAATTGTGAAACCTGATGGATCTACAGGAACAATATTTTTATATCAAGCGGTGGCCTCATACGTTAATAAGATATTACCGCTTTCTCAAATGATCTCAGAAAAACACGACGCGAACACGATAACGTATTGGTTGCGTGAATGGATACGAATGGGTGCAAAGGCTCCTAAACAAACAGTTAGCGATTTCTCGTTTGCTCTTTTAAACGCTTTCTGCCTTGCCTTCAATAATAGTAGCTTAGAAGATTACGTAGACAAGTGTCTTGATACACTTATGTTTTCTACTTCTCGCAATATAAGATCGATTATTCGACTCGATATTGCTCATCTCATTAAGCAAGCCGATGGCCGTGCTTTAAGAA
>NW_022639923.1:17404-17594 GCF_010583005.1 Odontomachus brunneus | reverse complement strand
TAATAAGGTATTACCGCTTTCTCAAATGATCTCAGAAAAACACGACGCGAACACGATAACGTATTGGTTGCGTGAATGGATACGATTGGGTGCAAAGGCTCCTAAACAAACAGTTAGCGATTTCTCGTTTGCTCTTTAAAACGCTTTCTGCCTTGCCTTTAATAATAGTAGCTTAGAAGATTACGTAGAT
>NW_022639923.1:16948-17394 GCF_010583005.1 Odontomachus brunneus | reverse complement strand
TTTAAACGCTTTCTGCCTTGCCTTCAATAATAGTAGCTTAGAAGATTACATAGACAAGTGTCTTGATACATTTATGTTTTCTACTTCTCGTAATATAAGATCGATTATTCGACTCGATATTGCTCATCTCATTAAGCAAGTATGCCGATGGCCTTGCTTTAAGAAGTCATCACGTTTTATTAAAGACTTTTAACGTAAGATGTGTGGGATTGCTAACAAAATGTACAAGCATTGATCAATTTAGCGAATTATGTGCAGACGTGTTATCAGTCGCATTTTCCGAATTAGAAGATGTGACTGATAAGGAGAATCGAATTTACAAAGCACAAGCGAAGCTTTTAAATATGATAGAAACTGACACGATGATTATTCCTGACGAAGAAGAGGAAGAAAGCACAGACTGTCGTGAAGTCGATGATTAAGAGGATACAGGAAATAAATAAAAA
>NW_022639923.1:5808-14478 GCF_010583005.1 Odontomachus brunneus | reverse complement strand
GCTGTGCATGGTGTGGCGAGTATTTCTGTTTTAAACATTTCTATGAAGAATATCATTACTGTACCAATTATATTGCGTAATGTTTAGTGTATCTGCCGTTTTGTACTAGTACAACTCTTCCAATATATAATTAAACAACAAAGCATGTACAAAAAGCGAATGCAAATGTTTTATGTATCAGGATTAATCAGAATTAATTAAATTAATTCATTTATTCATTCAAAATAGATACGAACCGTCTTGCTTTAATAAATGAAAGATGCTTGAAATTCATATAAATTATGATTTAAATATTGTAACATTATTATATCGTTACAGATTATCTTACCAATATGTACTAGTGATCAGGAATAAAATACGTTCGCATTATCGGAACATTCGATAAGGTTATCGTCAATACGTGACTCTGCGTCCTTTAATGTTAAGATAGAGCTTCATACAATATCTTATTTATCGTGTGGTTTACAAAATATTTTAATAAAATAACATTTCAAGTAATGTATGTATGTTGCTGTTGTTATGATTCATATACGTCATTGATTAGTTTTAATTAGTTTTATCTTTCAAGTAGTTGTAAGTACATACCGCCTTGCTTAAATAATTGAAAGCTGTCTGAAATTGATATAAATAATAATTTAAATATGAAACTATGAAACTATTTTAATAATTCAAACTGCTAAAACGGATTTCAAATTCGATAATAGAGATTTTTCATTTATTTTTTTTTTATTAAAAAAAAATAGAACACATATATATTGATTATGATGTATGAAAAGAGGTTGTGGAGAAATATTTTTGCATAAAATTACACAGTACAAAAACTTAATTTTAAAGGTTGATGATAGGGAACTCGAAAAAAATGGATTTTTCGATAATTGTCTGTACTTAGTTTTGTAGACATAAAAATGAGATACAACTTTTGTTTAAACTTTTTTTTTATATCTCTCACCGTTCTGGACTTATTACGCGAAAAAAACAAATCTGCATTTTCTTCAAGGGGTGATATCATCCTTTCAAACCAAAATATGGCACGAAAAAAAAATAGTTTTGTGTTAAGGATGAACTACTCTACTTGCACAAATTTTTTCAGAATTTTCTGAATTTTCGGGTTGCCTAACCTCCCTTGTGAGATGCAATGGATTAAAGATTCAACTTTACTTAGAACTTCTGAAAATTATTACAATGACCTGGGTAGCAATCATGAATCTTTTCCCCTAGTGTAAACTCGTGAAAAGTGAAAATGTTGTAATGAACTCGTGAAAGATGAAAACCTTCACTAAACACGTGAAAAATGAAAGATTTAACGTGAATTTGTAAATTAAACAAATATTATAATATACTCAAGACAACACCAATTTGCAATAGACATCTTTAGAATTTTTTCAGCATGTTTTTAAGACATAGTGATGTCTTTAGAACGTTCCTTGAAAGTCTGCTTGTCTGGGATTACTTTAAGATAAATTATTAAAAGATAAAATATTCTATTCATATTAAAATTATAAATCTGCAGAAAATATATATTTCATATAAAATAATACATAAAATATATGTAATAAATATATAAAATAAACTTACATTTTACTTACTGCATACAATTTATAATATATTACATTTTAACTTTCTGATGCATACGTATCTTAACTTTGCAAACTTCGTCGGTATGCTTTCATTGCTTATACGTCATCACGCTTCAACTGGCTTTCGTTGTTCATTTTTAATGGACGTAGGATTCTTACGTCAAATGCCAATTGTCATATAACTATAAAAATTAAAGTCACTATAAGAAATTCTCACTTTGTACATAATATGCGAGTGTAGTATTACATTATTTTTCACATTTAAACATTATTTTTCACAAATAATTTGATGCTTAAAAATTTTCATGGAAAATTACACAATTTACATGTAAAGAAGAACATATACGAGCAAACTGAAAGTTCACGTGAAATATTTCACGTTTTAAGAATTCACCTTTCATGGTTAACGTTCGTCTCATTTATTAAATTTACTCATATTGTATTATTATATTATATTATAACTATAAATTTAAGTTGTATAATGCTTATTAATGTGTTATATATTACGTTGTGTATACTGTAATTACATTTTAATTTTAATAATCTATATCACATAAATATTGCTTTCCATATTTTCATTGTTCACTTTTCATGTGAAATAACTTATGCAAAGTATGTTTAAAAATGGCCCTACATAATTAAAAATTATGGCATAGTGCAAGTGTAAATGATGTTTAGGTTTCAATTTTTGTGCAGTGATTTTAAGATATAATTCATGGTGTTCTTTTACTAAAACCCATAAAACATGACCAATGTCCGATGGAAGCTTTTTCGCCAGAATTATGCTAAAGATATCGTGCAATAAAAGATATAATTGCCAGAATTTATCATTTTCGTCAACAGTGAAAAGTGAAAAATGAAAATGAAGTTCACGTGAAAGATTCATTATTCCTACCCTGACCATAGAAAATACAAAGTTGACTGGAATCAAAGAGGAATATGTTTTTAATATTATACCATCGATAGATGTTACTAACATGCTTTTCGTTGATGTAATGCACGATTGTTTGGAAGGAGTGGGACACTATTCTATGATTCCTATTTTGAAATATTTATCTCAATTGAATCCTTTGTTTTTAGAGACGCTCAATTGCAGAATATATATGTTTGACTATGGCCTTTATGACAGCCTAAACAAGTCACCTTGAATAACTCCTGAAATATTAAACAAGAATAAACTGAAAATGATAGCAAGTAAAATAATTTTATTTGTACGTTTGGTATTTTTATTGGTGACGAAAATTATAAATTCTGGCAATTATATTTTTTATTGCACGATATCTTTAGCATAATTCTGGCGAAAAAACTTCCATCGGATATTGGTCATGTTTTACGGGTTTTAGTAAAAGAACACCATAAATTATATCTTAAAATCACTGCACAAAAATTAAAACCTAAACATCATTTTCTCTTGCATTATGCCACAATTTTTAATTATGTAGGGCCATTTTGAAACATACCTTGCATGCGTTTTGAAGCTATGCATAAACGGCTAAAAGCATATTGTACTGCATCAATGTCACGTAAAAATATTCTTTTATCTCTTGCCATCAAGTTTCAACTGAGTTTGTGCTATAGATTTACAACTCAATCCAGCATTTTACCTTGTGTTCTAAACGGTCCTTGGGATATTCAAGATCTTTCTAAATTTTCTCAATATTCATTCTTTAAATCATCACTTCCTGATTCTCTTAAAAAGAGTTCTCAAGTTTTTTGTATGAAATGGATAGAATGGAAAAGTTTCCGTTACAAGTTTGGATACGTTGTCATTATAGGAGTAGATAATTCCGGAGATTTGCGTTTTGGATTTATAAAAATTATTTTATTGCACGAAGATGTACCTTTGTTTATATGCTCACCTTTGTCTAATATTGGGTTAAATTCTCATATCAGAGGATATGAACTAGAATGTGACGACGATAACAGGTAGTTTTATATAAGAACTACTGAACTTATTGATTACCAACCTCTTTACATATACCAAATGACAAATGGAGAGCGATACATTGTTTTAAAATATTTCTTATAAGACTTTACATTGAAAGTACAAAAATGTCCATTTTTTTATATCTATTATTATCTTTTTCACATACTTTATGTCAACATTTTTATATTTCTTTCATTATTTTTATATGTAGACATTTAATGTGTTTTTGTTTCAATTCTCTTTATATTTATTAAAATACATTACACATATATTGATATAATGTGCTTTGTTATAACTTATTTTCTATTCGTACCTGATACATGTTTAATTTAACGAGAGCAAATGATTAGAGAGATATAGTAACTCCGTTTATATTTGTTTATATTCGCAAAAAGTTCCACCTGTTTTAGTTATGTTAAATGTTTCATATATACACGCAGCATAGCGTGACAGTAAGATTTTAGGAGTGTTTCGAAATATACTAAAAGCGAGAAAAATATGTATAGAGACGTTATATATAAAGTATTCCAGATCACCCGCATAATATCTCAAAAGGACGTAGAACGGATTGAAGTGAATGCAAAAACTCCATATTGTTTTGCGATATTTCAAATAATTATGAAAATATCAATTAAAGATTTGTTAATAATCACGCGCCATATGGTAAATGAACTGTAATGACAACATCTATTGCTGCTTGTATATTCGGTCAAACTGAACAAAAAAGTCTTCTACTATTTTATAAATAATCATTAGTCTTAATTATTAATTACAGAAGATTGGTCCATAACTGTGCGTATTAATGTAGCCATTTTCTAAATAACTAATTTAATTCTTAATAACTAAAAATCTACGATTATTTGTAAAATGATAGAAAACTTTTTCATTTGACCTAATACACAAGCGACGGTAGATATCGTCATCAGAGCTCATCTATGTGTGTGTTTGTGTCTGTGTGTGCGTGTGTGCTGTTATGCTTGTGTGCGTGTGGGCGTGCGTACGTACATGTGTGTGTGTGTAGCCATTATAGCATTGCTTCCATAACAAAATTGATAGTTAAATTGATAGCTAAAATTACTTAGCACCAGCAGAAAGGTGTAACCAGCAGAATGTATAACTTCAGCTAAGATTCTTAGCCTCATTGCAAATATTATTATATTGCAAAGGATAAAATAGCACAATGGATTCAACTAAATGTCATTTGTTTCTCCAAATTGCAGCCAATATTTTTTCCTGCAGTGACTAAGTTCAAACAGCTAATAAATTAAGATTTGAATAGCAACGATATTAGCTGTCCCTATTTCAAAGACTCATTTTAACTGCCGCAACTATATCTTAGTTTCTTCGGCTAATCTTTTCTCTGCGTATGTAACGTTGGCGCGTGACGCCAATTCGTATTTCGCGCTGTAGTAAATAATGCAGTGTATAAATGTAATTATATTGTCGCTACCACCATCGCTGCTAGTCGGAGGAGTAGTCGGTCCTTCTCTATGAAATAGCATATGCGCTCATAGAGAGTAATAAGGAACTTTTTTATGAATGAAACAACTAGGTCGGTCGGTCGGGCGGGTGGCTATCTTTCTCTCCTCACCCTTCTCTTCCTCGCCCTTTCTTTTGCCCCTTTTCCTTCGCTCGTATTCCACGTCTACCGTTGAAGCAATGAACGCGTACCGTGTGCCACCGTCATTGCTGTTGCTACTCTTTTCTCCCTTTTTATATCTCTACCGTCTTTCTCTCTCATTGCCGGCGCTAACGCGAATAAAACGGAATGTTGGCATTGGCTCGCCGGCGCTTCGCGACGTCGTCTGCCGTTGTATGTGCCAATCTGTAGTACGCGCAGGAAACGATATTATTACTATACCATGAGGAATAGCATGCTCTGCCGGAGATGGTAGATATAGGCTACAGCAAGATAGACACGAATGAAGATAGAAATATATACGTTCTAGCAACTGAAAGCTCGCAATACTGGCCGAAGATCCGTTTTCGCTGTTGTGTTATTCGCTATCAGAAAAAAAGCAGCCAAGTGCACGCGCATTATTTGTTTTTACAAAAAAAATCGTTATAAATAAATTATAACAAATGCTCAACTAAAAAATATTTAAAAAAAATTATTAAAACAACCTTATTCAGGTCAATTGTACTCTCGCAAATACTCTATTGAAAGATACAAAATAATTTTATATTCTCTACAAAAGTAATGATATCAAGAGGTTTACGCCAAGTGCAAATGATTAATCATTTCAGTTTTTATTTTTATAAATATATGTGACTATATAATATATACATGGCCGACAAAGACACAGCCGATTTGTTGAAAGCGTGGGGCTTTGAAGATAGTCTTTTTCAAAATTTCCAAGGTTAGTATTATTTAGTAGTACATATTGCTTTCATATACGTCAGAATTCAGCAAAATTTGCACACTTCGACCGATATTCAGCTTGCTTCGTCTAGCGTTCTCTCTCTCTCTCTCTCTCTCTCTCTCTCTCTCTCTCTCATTATTCCTCTTATATCTTTTCTTGTGCAATATCCACAAGCAATGATACGTATTTTGTCGCCGACGCATACAGAGACGCTGCCAATCCGTGTGAATATAGACAAATTTATCACTTTATATGGATAGATAGCGTCCTTTCTGTGCGTAGACCCGCTCGACATCTAAGTATAGAAAGTATCACTGCCCACCAGTAGCACAAGGCTCAGAATCATTGCACGTGTGAACTTGTTTGCAATTGTTTCAAATTTGTCGATTGGACATTCATGCGTCGTATATACGAAGCCTCGCGCGACTTATAGTCCGCATGCAAAGGAAGATGTAAAGATAATACCGCTGAACGATACGAGCTGGAAATCGACCGAAATGTGCAGCTTTTAGCGAGCACTGACTTACGTGATGTAACCGTGCGCGCGTTTTGGTTTCTTAATTATTGGTAAAATATTTCGAAAAAGTTTCGAAAACGATATGCACTCATGGAAATTTAGTTCTAAATAACTTTCTTTCTTCAACAGCAATATGATTGAATGTAATAAATTTTTATTAAAATAATTGCATAATACAATGGTTCCAATCATATTGCTGTTGAATGAACAAATTTATCTTTACACTTATATAGATTGATACATTGATTCAACTACATTTTTACGATATGTAATAAATGAAATCTAATTGGAAATAATTTTCTTCCTTAACCAGCAATACGATTCATTGTAATAAATTTTTATTATAACAATTACATGATATATTTGTTTTAATCATATTGCTGTTGAACCAAGAAAATTATTTTCACTTATACATTGATACATTGATTCAACATTTTCTCCATATACTTTGATATTCTATTTTTATGTTATGTTATTTAACATTAAGTTCTCTATTGTTGATATATCATATTTTATTTCATAGCGCAAGAAATAGATATCACATTATTAAAATATCTAACTTACGATCTGATAAAAGAATTGATTTCTAATATTGGCTTAAGGATGCGCTTTACAATGAAATGGAAGCAGCATTTTCAGGTTCTAAATAATGAAAATTTATTTCTTGTGAAATATATAGAATAATTAATATGTAGAATATTTTAATTTATTAACTTTTTTTAAAGTAAAATTTAAGGAAAATAAATATCATATATGCATCTCTTACATGACATACAGAAAAATAAAATGGTCTGTTAAATTATGATTCTTTCATAAATTATCATTACCTTTTTTGCATTTTAAAATATGGAAAAAATGAATTAAATCGATAAAATATGTCATTTATTCAATGACATAGCTAGGTTAGATTATACATTTTTTACATTTTATATCATGTGTTATAAATGTATCGCATTATACAAATTATAACAGGAAAAGAAACGCACTAATAATAATATGAGCTCATCCGCGGAGTCAGAGGAAGAAAACATTGAACCTATTGTCTGTAAAAGACAAAAATGTTTTTTTGGGAAGAAAATGTACAGAAGATTCCAATAGCCCACTGTCCGACAAATTTTGGAAAAAACTGAGCAAGGACTTTTAATATTACGACATTATTCTAAAGCAAAAACACTTTCAAAATATTCCCGTAATATCGTCGTTGAATTAGTAGTAGCACATTTGCTAAATATCTTTAAGGGATATGTAAAGTATCTTACGTGTTAGTATAATAATGTCTTATTTAATAAAGAAATAACGAAGGGAATTATCCTTTATGGGTAATACATAGGTGACATAATGTAACAAAACGTATCAATTTTTAAGAATTAAAGTCATGAAGTGTGCCAAGGATGATGTATATTTGTCAATTATAACATATGTATTTTGGTCTTTATGTGTCAACCTTCTTCAGTGATATAAAATATACAGGCAAAATTAGAGGTATAGAAAACATGTGTATAGGAAAACATTAAAGGTAAAGCTTGTCAGACGGCAAAAGGAAGCAGCAAGAGCGAGAAGAAGATCAAGATAATATTACTAAATTATAATATGTAAAATATGAAGGCCGCCATATTTAGAATATTTGAAGACGTGTTTTAGTAATGATATTGTAGTCTTTTTTATATACTCGCGCTGCTTTGTTTTGCCGTCTCACGCGTAATCTTTAATATTTTCACACACACATGCATTCTACATCACTCTACACCATAGACTCGTATAAATTTTATATCACTACAGAATTCACAGATAATGACCGAAATACGTATGATGATATTGTAACAATTGACTAATATGTATCATTTTTGACACACTTGATGATTTTGATTCTTGAAAATGAATACGTTTCATTGCGCTGTTATCTAAAGTAAAAAAACATTTATTTGCAAGAAAATTATTATTTGGTTTGGATCCGAACTACATATTTACTTAAATTTATATTATCTTTATTTAATCCGAATATTGTTTAATGAAACCCTGTAGACAATAATTTGGTTTAAAATCGGATTAAAATATTAGGACCTTAACTTAGTTTCCGCCCAAAAAATACTGAGAAAAAGCATTTATTGTAAAAAATTTATTTAAATTATTTCAATGAAAGTATTTTCCATCACTTTCTACAACTTTTTGCCATCTTTCTGGCAACTGGGCGATACCATCTCGATAAAACGATGTTTGTTTCGAAGCAATCCATTCGTCCACCCATTCTCGCACTTCTTCAACATTTCGGAAGCGTGTACCACTCAA
>NW_022639923.1:4945-5618 GCF_010583005.1 Odontomachus brunneus | reverse complement strand
ATCACAAACTACCTGTTTCGTTAGTAATGACTACTAGAACTGTTTGCATTGCCATCTAACATTTGCGGGCGGAAACTAAGTTAAGGTCCTAATACAAATCATGCTTTATACAAATACCCTATGATCAGAAAGTACCGGGAATTTTTTATTTAAACGTACCGCGCATGCGGGAACCGGTTTATTTTTTTTTCTTATGTTGGTACGACCTTAAGACGCACATCTGTCAGGTTTTAGTGCCATCCAATCATTAGTGTCTGCCTGGCGTTTGTTTACATCAGTCAACTTTTTTCAATTTGTCGCATTTTACCATGGATAATGTTGTTGAACAAAGAGTTTGTTTGAAATTTTGTGTTGCGAACGAAATTTCGTGTGCCGATGCACTGAAAATGTTGCAAAAAGCATTTTGCGAATCTGCTCTATCAAAAACAAGAGCATACGAGTGGTATAAAGACTTTAAAAGTGGTCGTATAGTGGTGGAAGATTTGCCTCGTTCCGGACGTCCATCGACGTCGAACACCGATGAAAACGTGAAGAAAGTGAAAGAAATGGTGCTTGAAAATCGTCATACCAGCTTAAGAGAGATGTCTAGTGAACTTGGCATTGCATATGGAACGGCACAGCATATTGTGGTTGATGTTTTGGGTATGAGACGCGTGGCAGCCAGGCTCGTTCC
>NW_022639923.1:3082-4470 GCF_010583005.1 Odontomachus brunneus | reverse complement strand
TATACACTATTATTTTTAGTTATTTATTATTCTATATATACATTTTATTTTATGAAAAACATTAATTCTGATAATTACTTTAAAAGTTAAAATATAATATAATTACTAATATACAGCAATAAAACTTTTTTATAACATTAGTGCACATATAAACATTGCATCTATGTTACAATGTAAATGTAAATGTTATATTTATGTCTGTACTTTTCAAAATATATTTTCAATTTATGTTATATAATTTCATTATATTGTATAGCTTCGGATATAATAATAATATTACATCGATTGTTTAATATACGTATCAATTACAGTATATTTATATGAAATTGGTTTACTAAACAAATTTTGCACTATTATACTACTTACTACGCATATTAAATAATCAGCTTCAGTAAAAATAAAGCAATTATTATTATTGAAAACGTTCTTCCAGATAAATCCCAACATTTCCTTAGTTGGGATAATCCCAACTTCCTATAATCATCTCTAATATGTATTTAAAATACATCTGCGATATATACTCATTTTTTTACTGTAGGTGAAAATAGTCACAGATATCTCAGGAATAACATAAAAATATTTCATTGCAACTTGTGATATCTCTATATTTTCGTAAATGCAGACATTAGTACATCCTATTAATAACGCTCGTATTCTTAACTTTTATAAGATCTCTTTAGGATATCGAAATATCTCGGCAGGATATCTTGACGAGATTCCCTAGATTTGTTTTGCTGTGTGGGATAAAATAGATCTATATGGAACAAAAACTTCTAATGAACGTCCATGTAACATCTATGGGACTTCTACTAGACATCCAAATGTTTGCTTGTCGTACTTTTATACGATCTCCATTATACATACCGAATGAAGATCTATGAACATCTATATGGATTCTATGGAGGTTCCATGCAGACTCTATACATATGTATGTATAAATATTTGCACTTGGTATTTACTGAAGTTTTTATATAAATTAATTCTTAGATCGAAAGAAAAAAATTTTTGTTTAAAATTGATGTTTTGCATGTTTGCAATTGCTCTATATTAATCGTAATAGAAGGAGACCGACAAGAAAGGTCAGTACGGCATAAACTATTTTTATAAAGCCTGGTCGCTGCCGCCAGTGAATTGACACAAGGAAAGCCGCGAGGACCGATACCGCGGACGAGTAGAGGACAGCCGCAGCCGAAGCTAAATGCCAGCGAGCGCATCTTTCGCGACCCAAAGCATCATCTGAGCCGCACGAAGTCAGCCACAAAGTCACGAAGTTCGACAAAAACAACGGCCGAATCGACGCGTCCTTATGGACAAGACAAAATCTCCTGGACCACAAATAACGAGAAGCTGTCGCTCGAACGGCTGAAATTCATCGAGATTCGGCAACG
>NW_022639923.1:0-3072 GCF_010583005.1 Odontomachus brunneus | reverse complement strand
ATCGAGATTCGGCAACAAGAAGCACCAATTGAAGACCGAAATCCGTGAGGGAAATGATTTGAAACGAGAAATAAAGTTTAGCAAAAGATATAGAATTCTCTGTTCTGGATATTTAGTATGAAGATGTGTAAAGGACGTGCCATCCACGTAGCTAATAACGACTACTTGATCTTGAAGCCTAGTAAGACCGCCACTTGTGTAAACCCGAAGAGATCGCCGTAGCCTGACAGCGCTCCGGTTCGTATATCGGTTTTATTTGGTGAGTCCGTTCCGCTCAGGCAGGCTGACATTCAGTGATTTTTGGTTAGTATCGCGGATCGGACGTCGCATCGAGGAGCAGAAGTCCGGTCGTCCATTCGAATGGGTAAAAGTTCGCGTCTCTTCTCGCAAAAGCAGAGAGCTCGAATTCGCTGTTGCTTTCGCGAAGAATCGCCGTTCAGTTGTCATAGAGCGAGCATACTGCCGAAGAAAGCTCCGATCACGCAATTGCTGTCATGAACTTTGCAGGTCATGACTGTTATATTCGTTGCCGAACCCGCTTAGCGCGAGCGAAAGGAAATTATATTGCTGCCGACAATAAAGCCCAGATATTTCTTACTTAATTGAACTGTGTCGAAATCATTTTCCGATCTCACTTGACTTCCTATCATCTCCAACATTCTGCGAACTAGCCCCTCTATCGCAGGACGAGGCTAATGCTGCAATTCTAAGCAGAATCGTAAGTCTCGTAACTTGTTCTCGTAAAATTCGTCTTACTTATGAGTAGATTTACAAGTCTATGCAATATCATATGTCGCATAATCACTTGTAAATATCGTAAATTACATGAAGTTGTAGATATTTACGAATAATTGCACGACATATGATATTGCATAGACTTGTAAATCTACTCATAAGTAAGACGAATTTTACGAGACTTACGATTCTGCTTAGAATTGCAGCATAAGTTACCAGCATACGCGAGCGCGAGCGCGAGCGGAGGAAGCGCATGTCTCGTCGGCGGGATTTTCTTTGATATTTCGTGTGTTGTATAGCACTGTCCTCCGTGCCTGGCGCCTAATAACGTAGATAGACTAGCGAGATTCGCGAGACTGACAGACGGTACAGGAGGAGTGGTACTATAACGGGCTTTCTACAATAAACCGTTAGTCGTAACACATAATGCATAACACATAAAGCATAAGAAAATCCACCAATTCCAATCCTTCAAAATAGAAATGAAAAATTATGCTTAGTGAGTTCTCTTATGCCTTATGTGTTATACGTTATGTATTACGACTAAAGGTCTTCAGGCCTGGAACACAATACACCGTATGTCGGAGTTGAATGTCGGGACGCAGCTGAAGGTCTAATGAAAGAATTTATTTTTTGAGAAGGAGAATGAGTAATTTTTCTTCTTATTGGACCATCGGTTGCGTTCCGACATGCGACAGTGACATACGGCGTATTGTGTTCCAAACCCACACACAAATTGACATAATATTAACGTAAGACATACCTTAAGAATTAACCAATTACGATCGAGTATTCATAAAAATGGCGACCTTACGATTCGACGATTCTCAACGTGACTGGTCAATTCTTATAGAACGTCTTACGTTACAATTATGGCAATTTGTGTGCGAAGGCCCTAAAGGCACATTTACAATGACATTGGCAGTGGGCAGTAAGACGTAATCAGTAAATAAATTGACCAATCATAGTCGATTATTCTTGTAATAATGTAGTTGGTCAACTCGCTTACTGCTACGTCTGAAGGCTGGTTTATGATGGCCGTAATCCGTTAACTTATGCCGGAACCGTAAAAAATTTACCAATCATAGTCGAATTATAGAAGAATCAACTGTGATTGGTCAATTTTTTACAGCTCCGGCATAAGTTAACGGATTACGGTCAATATAAATCGGCCTTTACTGTATACTGTTAATCCCATTGTGTGTAGATGGCCCTTAAGACTGACTAATTCTACAATATGTCGTTTATCGGAGTCGCATGTCGGAACGCAGTCGATGGTGCAATGAGAGAGTTTATTTTTCATTTTTTTCATTGGATCATCAATTGCGTTTCGACATGCGATTCTCACAAACGATACAAGGTAGAACCGGTTTAAAATGGCAACGGATATGCAGTGTCGAAGAAGAAATCATGATGACAAAAAAATGAAAGAACGCATTGCAATTGATTTTGTGTTCTTTGCTGCGGTATATTAGCATACTTTGTACAGCTTTATCAGCTCAACATGCAGGAAAGAAAGATCTTAGGATGGATTTCGTTAGTGAAAGAGATTTGTTATTCGGGTAATTTTTACGATAAGGTAAACTTGGATATGATGGCCATGCCGGAAAGATGGCTATAGGCTGTAATTTCTTTAATAATTGCAAAACATTGCATTTGTGTAATCAATCACAAAGATAATCGACATCTATTGTAGTATATATGTGTACATTTTTCGAAATAGCAAGATTATGAATATATTATACTATATTTTTATTTTCGACTACCTGTAAAATTTCTCATATATCCATTAAAACTTGCTGTAACGTCGAATAAATTACATTTAAGCTATCGCAATCAACATAAGTTAGATACATAAAGTAGGTATGTAAATTGTAATATAACATGCATTTTTATTTTCATTTTCACTATTTGTTTATAAGTACTGTTATAACCGTCTTTCACTCACATTTTGGATAACATGGCTCACTATCTATAATAGGTACAGAATCTTGAACATAAAATATGTATGGGTCATCTATTCCTTATGGCCATCTTGTCTTAAACATTTAGGTAAGATGGCCAATGCTTACGTTTTGATATTTTTGTAATAAATAATTTCACTGAAGTATTTTTCTTTTAACTTTGATGGTATTATGTACTGTAGGCTTCAGTGAAGTAATGTGCCAAACGCTATTAAGAAAGAAAAATAAGAAATGTATTTTTTTTAAATTTTAATATATGGCCATCTTATCCGAATTAACCCTATGTTTCTCGTTCGAGATTTGCGGGTAGTTTTAGCAACATTATATATGCAATACATGGGTCAAATATGGAATACAAATAGTACAATAATTC
>NW_022639922.1:29118-29709 GCF_010583005.1 Odontomachus brunneus | reverse complement strand
TTAAATAGGCAGGCGAGTAGCCTGTGGACTCCTGTACTGCCGTGTTATACGCGAACTGCAGGGCCGGCAGGTGTATGTCCCACTTTCGGTGGTCTCGCCCTACATATTGTGCCACCATTGTTTTTACGACCCTGTTGGTCCTTTCTACTGGGTTGCAATGGGGTGCATGGACGGGGGTGGTACGGTGCTTTATCTTGTGCGCTGTGAGCATTTGTGCTAGTTGTTGGGATTTTAATTGGGTGCCGTTATCGGAAATGATGGTCTGGGGGCAGCCGTGTCTGTATATAATCGTGTCCATTAGTGTCTGCGTCACGATGTTCGCCGTTGCCCGCCTTATCGGTCGCATTTCTAGCCACTTCGTGAATCGGTCCTGCATTGTCAGGATCCACGAGTGGCCGTTGTTTGATCGCGGTAAGGGGCCAATGAGATCCATGGTAACTTGTTGCCATGGACCCCTTACCGCGGTCGCGTGCATTTGCCCGGCTGGTTTTACCTGCTGTGCCTTGTAGGCCAGGCAGTTCTCACACGTTTTTACATATCTCGCGATTTCCCTGAACATGCCTGGCCAGTAAAACTGCCGGGCTATGCGGG
>NW_022639922.1:25065-25599 GCF_010583005.1 Odontomachus brunneus | reverse complement strand
TGTCGGTTGGTGTCGTTGCCGCGGATGTATTCGCTCGTCGGAGTCCGGGTTCGTGAAATAAACGGACGCGGAATGTAAGATAAAAATAACAAAAAGATTTATTTAGCCTTGGTACAGAGTGTTCGCGTATTAGTATACAAAGTTTCTGGGTGACGGCGCCAGCTACCGGATTGCGGTTTCGGTAGGCCGCGATAGGTAAGTCGGTAGGCGGAGCGTATAGCGCGATGGCTAGGCTCGCCTCGGAGATTCGGCAGGCGGTCGCGTGTCGTGATTCGGTGTTCGCGATTCGTACGCGGTTCGCGTGGCTGGTCGCGGGGACCGCGCGGTGTCGGCGGTATCGAAGTCGTAGCACAGTGTCGTATGCTGTCTTCGCGGTTTTGACAGCTACGCGCTCGCTGGCCCGTCGGCGTCGCAAGAGACGAGATGGGGCGTGAGTAGCCGATGTATCGGCGTATTCACACCCGATCTCGCTCGTCGAAAGGTTAAGAACAAGGGTCGAGAAAGCTCGACAGAGCGCAGCTAGCCTACTGGCTT
>NW_022639922.1:24691-25055 GCF_010583005.1 Odontomachus brunneus | reverse complement strand
TGGTCGGTCGGGCCGGAGTAGTGACGATGCAGGTGTGCATCGTTACAAGATCTTGAACTTCACTGTTTTTGACCTAACTATCTTAATGCTGTCCATATATCCATGGTGTAAGAATACAAAGTGAGAATACACATTCCCGAAAATACGCAGTAGTTGACCAATTAGAGATTGCCCCCAATTGCCCAGGTAAGGTTTGATGTAAATATAGTTGGGTTGTTTTCATCATATATACAGGGTGTAAAAAAATTAGATCGACAAACTTTGAGGGAAAATAGAGGACATAAAAACAAATATATTTTGTTAATAATGTTTTTCTCTACGACGCTTCGTTTTAATACTACAGGGTACAAAATAGGAATTTAAC
>NW_022639922.1:22534-24681 GCF_010583005.1 Odontomachus brunneus | reverse complement strand
GTGTAAGAATACAAAGTGAGAATACACATTCCCGAAAATACGCAGTAGTTGACCAATTAGAGATTGCCCCCAATTGCCCAGGTAAGGTTTGATGTAAATATAGTTGGGTTGTTTTCATCATATATACAGGGTGTAAAAAAATTAGATCGACAAACTTTGAGGGAAAATAGAGGACATAAAAACAAATATATTTTGTTAATAATGTTTTTCTCTACGACGCTTCGTTTTAATACTACAGGGTACAAAATAGGAATTTAACATGATTTTAACAAAAAACAAATATATAAGTGGAAAAATTAAATTTATTTTATTATTATATATATACAAGATGTTCCCAAAAGGTAGTACCAAATTTTAGGGGTATGTAGTACTCGTTAAACCAAAAACTCTTAATGAACAGTACTCCGAAAATCTTTTATTTCTGAGTTATAAAGCATTTTGTTCTGTGAAAAATAGAAAATAAATTAAATCTACAATAAATGTTCAATGTGCCTTCGGCTCATGTCAGTACACATTTCGGCATGTTTCGTCATTGAAGGTCAAAGAGTCCAGTTATTTTGTATATGGTGCTCCTGTCCATTTCCTCGTTAATGTTAGACGCCATTTAACCAATCGTTTTCAAGAAAGGTGGATAAAACGTGGTGATCCAGTTGTATGGCCACCTCGCTCACCGGACTTAAATCCGTTGAATTATTATCTATAGGGATACTTGAAGAGCATGGTATATGCCACACTAGTTGATACAATAGATGAACTGACTCAGAGAATTGAAAACTGTTGTCAACAAATACGGAATAAACCCGGAATCTTTGAACGTGTTTGATCTTCAATGAAGAGACGTGCCGAATTGTGTGTTGAAATAAACAGAGGGAATATTGAATATTTATTGTAAATTTTAGTTATTTTCTATTTGTCACAGAACAAAATGCTTCATAACTCAGAAATAAAAGGTTTTCGGAGTACTGTTCATTAATGGCTCCTGCATACACGACGTGGTAATGCTTGTCGCGCGGTGGAAGTTCACGCGACAGCCAATCAATATGATGCTTTCCGTAGTAACCTTCTAGTTCTTACGGAAAAATAATATATTGATTGGCTGTCGCGCGGTCTTCCGCCACGTGGCAAGCATTACCGCGTCCTGTGTGCAGGAGCCATTAGTGACTCGTGTGAACAATGGGTGTATATCAGTTGGACACGGGGCAATTGGACACAGTCCAATCACAAGTCGCTGTTCCAAGGGACCCTACAAATGTCTCTAATCACACGGTGCTGTGATTGGCTGTGTCCAAATGCACCGTGTCCAAGTGCACCGTTCCCGTGAACAATTTGGTATTTTAATATTAACAAGTATACAAATTACAATAACAAGAAGTATTTATTAACTTTGAAACGTTTGAAACTGTGTTAAAAGTTAAAATTGATGTTTTGTATTTGAAAATCAGCGGAAATAGCATAAACATGACGAACCAATCAGAAGATCATTTCACGTGTCCAGTCTCTGTCACAGTGGCCTGGTTTAAGGGACGTCTACATTGGAAGTAAATAGCAAGAAGTAGGAAGTAAGAGTAAGAAATTGACCAACCACAGTCGAATGTGAGAAGAATAATCAACTATGATTGGTCAATTTCTTATTCTTACTTCCTACTACTTACTAGGTTTGTTCTTTCGACCTGAACTGGCTGCACTAGTTCACGAAGTTTGCACTAATGCGTTCTTTCGATCAGAACAGTGCAAGAAAATGTGTTCTTTCGAACAGTGCAGGCTGAACTAGTGCAGCGAGTTCAGTGAACTGACTACCCTAGAGGTTTGTTCTTTCGACCTGAACTGGCTGCACTAGTTCACGAAGTTTGCACTAATGCGTTCTTTCGATCAGAACAGTGCAAGAAAATGTGTTCTTTCGAACAGTGCAGGCTGAACTAGTGCAGCGAGTTCAGTGAACTGACTACCCTAGAGGTTTGTTCTTTCGACCTGAACTGGCTGCACTAGTTCACGAAGTTTGCACTAATGCGTTCTTTCGATCAGAACAGTGCAAGAAAATGTGTTCTTTCGAACAGTGCAGGCTGAACTAGTGCAGCGAGTTCAGTGAACTGACTACCCTAGAGGTTTGTTCTTTCGACCTGACCTAGGGCTGCACTGGAACTGTACTA
>NW_022639922.1:22318-22480 GCF_010583005.1 Odontomachus brunneus | reverse complement strand
GAAAGAACGCATTAGTGCAAACTTCGTGAACTAGTGCAGCCAGTTCAGGCCGAAAGAACAAACCTTAGGTCTGGAGGTAGAGCAAGCAGTGCAGGGCAGCTAACCGAAAAAATTTAAATTTGTATCTATAACCTGTAAAATCGGTATACCTAGTTGACATTA
>NW_022639922.1:13663-22280 GCF_010583005.1 Odontomachus brunneus | reverse complement strand
AAATAATCCGACGACGGAATCTATAAACAGTAAGTAAATACTTAAATATATAATAAATATATAATGTAGATAAATATATAATAAATATATAATGTAGAATGACATAAAAGAAGTATTTAGAATGTTATCCAAACAGCACAAAATATCCGAAAGACATCCTGGGAAGGCTCTTGGACGTTTTTTCGGAGGGATTTGTTGTATGAGTATCCAATACAAAACAGTTTTTAAAAGAAATAGGATTGTTCAACAAAACATAAAATGCTATAAGTGCGAAAACATGACCATAAATTGATCTATGTTATTTAATCCAGCCATGTTGTCCGCCATCTTACACTGCTCTAACTTGCTCTTACCCGTTCTTTTCAGACCCATATGTATCTTTGCACTGGTCTGCACTATCTTGAACTTTCTTCAACTAGTACAGTTCCAGTGCAGCCCTAGGTCAGGTCGAATGAACAAACCTATTGCTTACTTCCAATATAGACGTCCCTTTACATCGTGCACTTGATACGCGTACTAAATAGTAACTTTCTATTAAATAATCTTAATATCGACAATGCATATCAACGTTGATGTATTCAATCAATACAATATGTTTTGTTGATGAGTATTATACCGTACGAGTATTATTAACTTAATATACCGTTATTTATATATATCGTCGATATTAAGATTATCTAATAGAAAGTTACTGGGTGCTTTCTAGTTGCGTACACTATGTTACACAAAACCAGCTTATTGGTTGCATATTATCTTACAAGATATTTTAGATAATATGTAATCAATAAACTGGTTTTGTGTACGCGTGTGTCATGATGTGTTAAACAATTGAAAAGCACCCACTATTTAATACGCGTATCAAGTGTACGATGTAAGGTGTATATCAGTTAGACACGGGGCAATTGGACACAGTCCAATCACAAGTCGCTGTTCCAAGGGACCCTACAAATGTCTCTAATCACACGGTGCTGTGATTGGCTGTGTCCAAATGCACCGTGTCCAAGTGCACCGCTCCCTACGATGTAAACCAAGCCAGTGTCTCTAGTCGGCCCGATTCCTGATCAGCTGTTGTCTTTGAGTTTCAGCGATGAAGTGTGACTATGAAAAAGACTTTCGTGAATAAAACTTTCATAAAATTTAATAAAAAGAGACTTTCGTGAATAAAACTTTCATAAAATTTGATAAAAAAATTAAAAAATAATGCCTCGTTTGAATAGCTTCAGACTGTATTTCTGAGTACGATAAAAATAAGGAAAAAATATACTTTTTTAACGTACCCAAAGACGAAAATGTTATAAAATTATGGTAGACAGTCCAAAGAAAAATTTTATTTTAAAACATAAAGCTATCTGTAAAAAAACATTTTTCATCTGCAGACATTTTATGGAATAGAAATATTTATGATAAAGAAGGCAATATTCTTGGTGTGTTAAGTTTGGATGATAAATTATTGTTTGTCATTAGTTAAAACTTCTCAAATATTTGTAATTGATGTTACAATACAAAGTGCGGTGCCAAAATCCGGACAAATTATATATTTTTCCCAAACATATTTTTTATTGCAAAAAACGGTTTACAAAATTTTTTTAACCACATTGTTTGTAAGGCCATAAAGAACACATTTACTCAATATATCCCCCGCTTGCTTGAATGATTGCCTCCATTCTCGGTCTGAAGCGTGCGCAGGCGCGCTTTAATGTATCACGGTCCATATCGGTGAATGCCGCTTCAATAGCGGCTCTCAATGATGCGACGTTTGGATGCCTGGACTTGTTTGTGACCCTTTCAACTACGCTCCATACACAGAAGTCCAAAGGATTCAAATCTGGGCTGTTGGGAGGCCAGAATTCTTTCGACCAAAACATGTCGACGTTGTCCGCCAACTAATTTTGCACCAAATGACTTGTGTGGGCGGGCGCATCGTCCTGCTGGAAAACATACGGCTTTCCAGACGACAGTTTCCATCCACGGCTTCACTACATTTGTCAGAACACGCAAATAAACTTCTTTTGTGACATTTTCCCCTTTGTTAAAGAAATGCGGTGGCATGACATCACCCTCACTGGATTGCAAAACCTTTGTTGGACTTCTCCGACTCATTGTACTTTGCGATAACATCATACATAATCGATCTCGGGTACCCGAAGAACTGAATGATTTCTGTCGCCGAGCGCCCAGCGCGAACACTTTCGATAATCGCGGCTCTTCGGTTATACTCCGCACTTGGTTTCAACATTGCGACTGTTTCGAGGTTATGATGGTTTAGTACATGCGTCAAGCTACTTGAACGCTAATCGCGACATCTACCAGTGGTATAGAACGGCGAGAATTTAAAATTGAATTTTATCCGGATTTTGGCGCCGCACCCTATAGATATTACAAAATAGAAATTATATAACGTTTTAATGAGATAAAGTAGGTAAAAAAGAATTTTATATAAAATAGTTTATATATCCGAAAATGTATGCTTTATTAAAAAGTTATATACGTTTGCAGATATATGCAAGTAAAATTGTTTCTTATAATTCGTTATATAGAATCACAGATTGGACGACACAGGCGAGAGATACACATATGTTTCAGTTATTGTTTACACGTCTTTTGCCTTATTTAACTTTTTTCATACTTGTATTTACTAACAAAACAGTTGTTTTATGAAAATATAATAGAAACAAAAGACCTGGGTGTTGGGAATGTGTTCAAATGTACTACTATTTCTAATATATACTAGGAATATTGTAAAAAAATCGACGATTAGAAGTTTATATTATAGTAGAAAAAAAATTTTTCACAATTATAGCAATTATTAAAAATCTTTGAACGATTATAGTTTTGTAATAACATTTCCCAGACAGGACGAAGAAATGTCCTCAGGACTTCCTTAGGATGTCTTCTGGATGTCCTCTGGACGTCTGTGCTGTTAGAGTTTATATGTTGAATATATTATATTATATATTTTATTATATATTATATATTATTATTTTATTTATTGGGAGTACAAATAAGTCTCCGTCGTTTTTTATAAAAAAATTGGGCATTTATTGTGAAGGAACCTCATGTTTTATTCAAAGTATTGTCCATCGCTAGCCACTACATTTTCCCATCTTTCTGGCAGCATACGGATACCGCGTCGGAAGAACGCTTCATCTTTTGAGGCTATCCACGAATCGACCCAATTTTTAGTATCTTTATATGATGTGAAGTGCTGCTCAGACAGGCCGTGCGTCATCGATCGAAACAAGTGATAGTCAGAGGGAGCAATGTCGACGGTGAATACGGCGGGTGGGGTAAAACTTCCCAATTGAATGTTTCCAAGTAGGTTTGGTTAGGCGCCGCAACATGTAAACGAGCATTATCGCGCAGGAGAATAATTTTGTCGTGTCTGGAGTAGTAGTGGGCGCGTTTTTCCTTGAGTGCTCGGCTCAATCAATTGTGTTCGGTAGAGAGCCCCAGTAATGGTTTCGTTCGGTTTGAGCAACTCATAATACACGACGAAAGCGGTGCACTTGGACACGGTGCATTTGGACACAGCCAATCACAGCACCGAGTGATTAGAGACATTTGTAGGGTCTCTTGGAACAACGACTTGTGATTGGACTGTGTCCAATTGGGGTATATATCAGTTGGACACGGGGAAATTGGGCACAGTCCAATCACAAGTCGCTGTTCCAAGGGACCCTACAAATGTCTCTAATCACACGGTGCTGTGATTGGCTGTGTCCAAATGCACCGTGTCCAAGTGCACCGCTCCCGTCCAATTGCCCCGTGTCCAACTGATATACACCCATACACGACACCAAGCTGATCCCACCAAATACACAACATGAGTTTTTTTCCATAAATATTCGGCTTGGCTGTCGATGTTGAAACATAGCCACGTGGTCCCCATGATTTCCTCTTCTTTGGGTTATCGTAGTGGATCCATTTTTCATCACCAGTGACTATACGATGCAAAAAATCCTTTCGTTTATGCCTGGCAAGCAGCATTTCACATGTGAAAAATTGGCGTCCAACGTTTCTCGGCTTCAGTTCATATGGAACCCAATTTCCTTGCTTTTGAATCATTCCCAACGATTTTAAACGATGTGAAATTGCTTGTTGAGTCACTCCTAATGTAAGTGCAAGTTCTTCTTGCGTTTGGCACGAATCTTCCTCCAATAATCCAATTCTGCGTCTTCGTACACTTTCGGCCTTCCGCTACGTTCTTTGTCTTCGACGTCAAACTCACCGTTCTTAAACTTTTGAAACCACTCACGACAACTTCTCTCACTTAAAGCAGCATTACCATATACTTCTAGCGCAATTGATGCGTCTCAGCTGCAGATTTCTTCAAATTAAAGAAATAAATCAAAAGTTCCCGCAAATGACGCTTATTCGGCTCAAAACTCGACATTTTCGCACGAAAAAAATTATGTGATGCTGATACAAAATCGCTAATATTTCAAGGTGTTGCCAGATGTCCAACCTTACGATATGACGTTTTACGTCTCACAATTTCAACAATAACTTACTGGTGGTGCCATTTTTTGTCAAACGGCGGAGACTTATTTGTACTCCCAATAACAAATTTTACAGATTATGCTAAATTATATATTCTATATTTACCTCTGTGGCGTCTCAGAAAGCGAGACTCCACACAAGATGCATCGCTCCTATTTAAAAGGACGTTTTCGGAGCGCACCTTACGCATCATCCTTCCAGGAACCGCGAGACTCACGACGCCCTTCCAAGAAGCGCGAGGCTCGCGACGCGTTTCTGAGAAACGCGGCGGGGCAGCGATAAGCGCGAGCCCGCGACGAATTCGCGGAAGCGCGGGACCTGCACCGAATTCGGAGAATCGCGAGCCTCGCGATTTTCGAAGAAATTTAAAGCTCACCGATAGTAAACACCATGAAAGAACCAGAGTATAAATAGCGGACGAAATTGCAAGAAGAGCAGACTCCGCTCTCAACCTCAATAGAGGGAAGATCGCAAGCAAACACGCGACACAGAGCGAACCTGGAGCCAACCCTCCTACGAGGAGAGACTTCCCAGCTACGCAGATACCAGGAAGCATCCTGAAGCCCGTCAAGAAACAGCCTCAGGGCGAGGCTCGAAATGTAGCTCGGTTACCGCTCCGCGAACAATGTCGCAAGCTCTTCGGGACGGATAGCGAGGAGGATCGTGAGGAGGAAGTGAAGCACCACGCTCCGCACTCTCCCGCATCCACATGGTCGTCGATACCTGCGACGCCGTCACCAACTCGGATGCCAAGAACGCCGTCGCCACGGAAAAAGCCACGTGGTACTACGAAGACTGTCCTAGTCAACGGTACCCTCTAGGAGAGTCCGTCGCCGCCGCTCCCCGTTGGGGCATCCCCGCAGTCGCTCGACCGAGACACGGACGGACATCTGGGGAAGATAGTCAGACCATGGCATCTCCGCCCCTTGAGCCTCTCGCCTGTTAGGCGCACCAGGCTATCGCTCGACCGTCTGAACACGTGGGACGTCAGGGCAAGGCGACCACTCTCGCCAAGCTACTTCGAACCGGGGGTGATACCAATATCACCCCGGCTGACACGACGAACGCACGACAAGGCCACGCAAACCGCAACACCGTGCCCCCGAGACACGTCACCAAGGAAGACGGTAGTACAACGATCGGGGAGCGGTGCACTTGGACACGGTGTATTTGGACACAGCCAATCACAGCACCGTGTGATTAGAGACATTTGTAGGGTCCCTTGGAACAGCGACTTGTGATTTGACTGTGTCCAATTGCCCCGTGTCCAACTGATATACACCCCAACGATCGCCCCGGAAGGTCGCTCGCCCCGAGGCATTCCGCACCCACGGCGCCTCACCACGTAAGCGAGCCCGGATGAGCACGCTGGTTTCTCGAAGCCGGAAACCTCGGATCAGGCCATGGTGCGGGCCCAAATAGCAACACCTTTTACACACTCACACGCCACCACTTGTACTCAATAAACATGCCAATTATTCATTGAGCGTGTCTCATTATTCCGTATACCTTCTCCTGCAAGTACAATTAAGATATTAGCTAAGATCTTGTGAACGCGAAGCGAACGCAACCACAACATCAATAAAAAATAATTTAAACAATTGTCTCTCTGTATAAAAATTCTAATTAAAAAATTATTACCTTCTTTTTTTGTTTAGGCAAGGGAAATGCATTACGCACACTCCCGGGAAATACGGGACTTTCCCAGGGGTAGTGTGGGACTCTCCCCCACCGGAACTAACCGCCGGGAGGGGCCTACTCACTAAAACCTCTGCCGGGCCCCTTGCGACCCTTGCGAGGACGCCCCGGAAACCGCTTGCGCATTACTTCCGGGACGCTCTCAGCCGTAGGGTAGGGAAAAACTAAACCCCGTCCCCTTTCCCGGTCCGGGGGAGGGGGGGGGGAAATAGTTCCCCCTCGGCCCGCCTGCGTAAACCGCCGCGACCCTTCTACTCGTCAGGGCTTCGTGACGGTGGCTGTTACACCTCCGCCCCACTTGCCGCTTACGGCAGAGGATAGACTATAAAATTATTATCTGCACATACTGATAAAAATAAAAATTATATAAAGTAAAGTTACTCTGATTAGTTATATTATATTAAAGTAAAGTTACTCTGATAGCATAGAAATTTAAAAAGAATTTATTCGTATGTCACCAATTTTGTGTTTGTGTTTTTAGGTGCAAAAGAATTTTTTTTTCTGAAAAGTTCAGAAGTAAGATTTTTTTTACATTTGAAAATGAATTTAGAATTAATGACATACGTGTGAAAATTCCTTTTATACTCCGTTATATCTAGGTATATATTTATTTTTGTATTATTTGAAAATTGTATATGTAACAAAGTTTATATATTGCTAAGATTGCTAATTGCTTAATAATAACTTATTAAATATATACTATTATATTGACTTTATGGAGTTATTATAAAATATACGATGTGGTCTATATTATTTTATCCTTATTGTTCGCCGAACATCAAATATTGGCTTCTGCACACAGGACGCGATAATGCTTACCGCGCGGCGGAAGTTCGCGCGACAGCCAATCAATATGCTGCTTTCTGTAATAACCTTCTAGCTCCTACGGAAAAACAACATATTGATTGGCTGTCGCGCGGACTTCCGCCGCGCGGCAAACATTACCGTGTGCAGGAGCCAAGGATAGTCGTCATATAAGGGTGTATATCAGTTGGACACGGGGCAATTGGACACAATCCAATCACATGTCGCTGTTCCAAGGGACCCTACAAATGTCTCTAATCACACGGTGCTGTGATTGGCTGTGTCCAAATGCACCGTGTCCAAGTGCACCGCTTTCCTCCCATATTGCTCACGTATAGACGCGACAATGTAAGTCGAGCGTTTTCTTAGTGTGCGTCACACGTATTTTAGGATGGAATTTCTGTCACGTCTTATAATGTTATTTTTCTCGCTCTTACGTCTGCGATAGAGGATGGAAGATCGCCGCGACTCCCACTACTATTCCCTCTCCAATCGTCCGACGATCGTATACCGCTAGCCCCCTTCGTCCCACTGTGCTGCTCATGCCTCACCTACAGACAGCAGTGTGTGAGTGACGCGTCATCGTGTGCAAGTCATATGGATATACGGACGACATTAACGCCGGTGTGTGTTCATCGTGTATTAATGGCTCCTGCATACAGGGCGCGGTAATGCTTGCCGCGCGGCGGAAGTTCGCGCGACAGCCAATCAATATGCTGCTGTAACGTCCGGATCTATTTTAGAACATTAACAATATATTATTATAGACCGGGAGGCCGACTTGTCTGATTTCAGACATCACTAGATATTTTATCCCTATGTTACTAGATGTAAGTACGTGCGCATATGCATATTCGCGAGCGTTAAAACATTATAATTAAAATACCGAATGCTGCGTGCTGCTAGAGAGTCTCGAAATCAACGGATCGACCCAAAGAAACCGCTATCGCTCAGTGCGATAAGCCAACATAAACAGGAGCATGAAAACTGAAACCCAAACACCACTCAGGACACCGATGCGGTGACATCATGCAAAGGAATGAATCTCTTCTCTCGCCATAACTCCATGGACCAATCGGAGAACGATTCTCAGCGACAAAGCGACATATAAAAGCGCGCGCATTTGTAGAGAAGGCAATATATATAATTATTTTCTTCTCATAGTTAGTCTCTGGTAGCTTCGTGTACTTATTCAGTATATTATACTTAGTCGTAAAATCCGACTGTGTTGCAATTACTTTGCCTACCCTTCATATTTCAAACGTTGCGAAATCAAATTCTGAATCGCGGGCCGCATCAACCCGCGTGGTATCGGAACATCCGAGGCCGAGCCAGGAGAACAAGCACCGCTGATTTTCCGCCAGATTCATCAATCGTTTCGCCAGGCTCCCGAGACCCAGGGTAAACTCGGTGAAAAGCAGAGTGACCCAAAAGCGGAGCCATCACTCTGTTGACCGTCCACTTAAGTCACTGATTTCACTACTTTCAAATTTCCCTATATAGTTATTTATCGTGGACGTAACACTGCTTTCCGTAATAACCTTCTAGCTCTTACGGAAAAATAATATATTGATTGGCTGTCGCGCGGTCTTCCGCCGCGTGGCAAGCATTACCA
>NW_022639922.1:13301-13653 GCF_010583005.1 Odontomachus brunneus | reverse complement strand
TCGCTCTTACGTCTGCGATAGAGGATGGAAGATCGCCGCGACTCCCACTACTATTCCCTCTCCAATCGTCCGACGATCGTATACCGCTAGCCCCCTTCGTCCCACTGTGCTGCTCATGCCTCACCTACAGACAGCAGTGTGTGAGTGACGCGTCATCGTGTGCAAGTCATATGGATATACGGACGACATTAACGCCGGTGTGTGTTCATCGTGTATTAATGGCTCCTGCATACAGGGCGCGGTAATGCTTGCCGCGCGGCGGAAGTTCGCGCGACAGCCAATCAATATGCTGCTGTAACGTCCGGATCTATTTTAGAACATTAACAATATATTATTATAGACCGGGAGGCCG
>NW_022639922.1:13040-13291 GCF_010583005.1 Odontomachus brunneus | reverse complement strand
AAGTCGCTGTTCCAATGGACCCTACAAATGTCTCTAATCACACGGTGCTGTGATTGGCTGTGTCCAAATGCACCGTGTCCAAGTGCACCGCTCCCGTCATATAACTATATATATGATTGGACCGACCGTTGCCAGCGCCACGGGGACATTATACAGGGTGTTCAGAAAGTACCGGGACGCCCGAATATCAGGAAAAATATAAGTTTTACAAAAAAATGTTTCAGACAAAAGTTGTGGCGTTTAAAAAGATG
>NW_022639922.1:7497-13030 GCF_010583005.1 Odontomachus brunneus | reverse complement strand
TTCCATTTAAAAAAATTAATGTGACCTTGACCTGACCTTCGCTACGCAACCCAAGGTCAAACTGATGTGATCAGTAAATACATCTTTTTAAACGCCACAACTTTTGTCTGAAACATTTTTTTGTAAAACTTATATTTTTCCTGATATTCGGGCGTCCCGGTACTTTCCGAACACCCTGTATAGGGTCATCGAAAAGTAACGGACCCCCCTAATATCTTCAGTTAGAATGCATTCTGGAGAAAATATCCAATAGCAAAGTTGTATGGTTTCAAGCGGGGAGTAAGATGATTACCTTGACTTTAACCTTGACCATGTCCTTCAAGGTCATTTCAAGGTTAACCTTATTTTTTTTAATGGAATTCCCTACATTTTATTGCATATTCTTATAGGTTATTTCGAGAGCTTTCCAAAACGCTAGAATAAAACATTTTTTCATTAAGTACTTTTTGCATTATAAAGGTTTGAAGTTAACAATTTTTTGACACAAAATGTAAAATATCTTGTAAAATATTATTTAGTTTTCAGTAATCATAACCTTAATACTTTTGTACGCGGGATAATGAGACCAATTAATTGGTTTAAAGAAAATACATTAATCGAAAAGTGTTGGATCCCCCTAATATTTTCAGTAAGAATGCATTTTGGAAAAATGTCCAATAGCAAAGTTGTACGGCTTTAAGCGGTGATGCTAGTAGGCTACGGCGGAATACTGCCCGAAAGTGATCGCGAGAAGCTGCTCGAATGCGTGATGTCCGAATGCGTTAGCGGGAATCTGCCCAAAAACGTTGGCGGGGCCGATCTTTATTCTCTCACTCTCGCAGGCACCAATGTACGAGCTCTTGAGCAAACAATACGGATCACTGATTTTAATCTTTGATGCAGTGCTGTCTTCTTCTTAGCGAGCAGCAGTCACCTCGTGGACGAAAACAAACAGTCCCAAAAATTTTTTCTGTAACAAAAGAAGCCATTGCGCTTCAATTGATTGTCCCAAACATCTTCATTTTGTTTCCAATATCCCAATCCCCCAATATCCCAGAAATCTTTCGTAAATATTATTAATTGATGTTTAGATTTTCAGTTGCTCAACAAGCTTTTTGCTAGTGCTGGTTGAAATAAACAAATCGATAGTTGAAGCAACACTTAATAATTAGTATTTTTCTCTACTTAATTATTTAGATCAATTTCCTATCACTTACCTGATTAATTCTTCTTTGCTCTAATTAAGAATGGCGGAGCTTTCTGAAAAAAATCGAATAACACTGTTAATGATGCGAGGATGGGGAGATCAACAAAGAGGGTATAAAACAGTAACGCGATTATTTAATGAAAATTTTCGGAATTAAAATAATAGGATCTCTAAAAGTACTGTAATCCGTACTTTTCAACGTTTCGAGGACATTGGTAGCGTTAAAAGCCGCCCAAAATCTGGTAGACGTAAAACAGCAACAAATAATGATAAGACATTAGATGTTTTACAGTCAATCGTTGAAAATCCCCATATTTCCATCAATCGCGTTGCACAAGAACACGAAATCGGTCATGCATCTGTCAGTAAAATTTTGAAATTGAATAAATAGTATCCATACAAACTCCACTTGTGCCAAGAGTTGTCCGAAGACGATTTTGATAGACGCATCGAATTTTGTGATCTTATGATGGAGATGATTGTTGACGATTCTCTATTACTTAATAATATTGTTTTCTCTGATGAGGCAACATTTGAACTGACTGGAAATGTAAATAGACACAATTGTAGATACTGGAGTGACGTTAATCCTCACTGGAAAAGAGACAATCATACCCAATATCCACAGAAAGTTAACGTATGGGCTGGTATTCTTAATGGTAGACCAGTTGGCCCTTTCTTCATTGAAGGCAATTTGACAGTACAGGTATACAGTCATGCTTCGCGAACAAATTGTTCCAGCTATTCGAGACATAGCTGGTGGAAATATGGATAAAATTTATTTCCAACAGGATGGAGCTCCACCTCATTATGGTGTCATTGTCTGTCAATATTTGAATGAGGTCTTTCAGGACAGGTGGATAGGGCGAAGGGGTCATATTGAATGGCCACCTTGGTCTCCGGACTTGACCCCACTTGACCCCACTTGACTTTTTTTTGTGGGGTTACTTGAAAAGTAAAGTTTATGCCACCAAGCCTCAAGATTTAGATAATTTAAGAGGGAGAATAATTCGAGAGATAGAACTAATACCGCTGGAAACGTACCGGAATGCGGTTTCAGCTGTTTATAACAGATTGGCACATTGCCAGGTTGTTGAAGGGCAATAATTTGAACATTTGTTGTGAATTGTTTGGTACAATTGAATATTTTGCCCAAGCTGACCAATTGGAATGAAATTCGCCTTAACTGGCCGGACCCACACGCTACTCTTGCCTTAACTGACCGGATCCACACGCCACTCTTGTTTTAACTGGCCGGACCCACACGCCACTTAACAAATTGTTAACTTCAAACCTTTATAACTCAAAAAGTACTTAATGAAAAAATGTTTTACTTTAGCGTTTCGGAAAGCTCTCGAGTTAAGCTATAAGAATATGCAATAAAATGTAGGGGGTTCCATTAAAAGAAATAAGGTTGACCTTGAAATGACCTTGAAGGACATGGTCAAAGTCAAGGTCATCATCTTACTCCCCGCTTGAAACCATACAACTTTGCTATTGGACATTTTCTCCAAAATGCATTCTGACTGAAGATATTAGGGGGGTCTGATACTTTTCGATGACCCTGTATAACCACGTTAACTAATAATGTGCAATGAGCTGCCACAAAGTAAAGCCGGAAGTTGGCAGTTTAAAACAGAGTAAGGCTGATATTTCGTACAACAAGCTATTGTTGTAGCCCCCAAAAAGTTGATTTACTCCTAGTGCTTCCTTATTCTATCGTATAGAAAGAATATGGTCGCTGTCAAGCTGTCAAGTGCTATATATAATGCAATGCAAAATTAAAAAATAAAACCGTATATTTCACTTATCTCGATATAAAATTGATATTTATAATATCAATTTTTATGCTGTATATAAATAATCACAGCAATTGCTCTTATCCTATTTTCATTTCACTATTAAATGAAAAAAGTGAGGTTGCTATGACGGGATACAGTTCTTGGATAAGATTTAGTGCTGTAAATAGTTCCATTTAGTGCTGTAAGTGCTTCAAAGCGACGAATAGACCAATTACATTGCTTTATTTAACGTTTTAAAGTATTTACAGTATTAAACGGATCCTTCTTCTTGACAGTCAATAAGATAGAGTGAAAAAGCACTAGGGGCAAATCAACTTTCTTAGGGTGCTATTTCACGTGTCGTACGACAAGCTTTTCAGATATGTTTATTGGTTGGCGAATAGAGTATTTCTAAGTTCTCTGTTCGTCAACCAATAAACGTATCCGAAAAGCTTGTTGTACGACACGTGAAATAGCACCCTAAGAAAGTTGATTTGCCCCTAGTGCTTTTTCACTCTATCTTATTGACTGTCAAGAAGAAGGATCCGTTTAATACTGTAAATACTTTAAAACGTTAAATAAAGCAATGTAATTGGTCTATTCGTCGCTTTGAAGCACTTACAGCACTAAATGGAACTATTTACAGCACTAAATCTTATCCAAGAACTGTATCCCGTCATAGCAACCTCACTTTTTTCATTTAATAGTGAAATGAAAATAGGATAAGAGCAATTGCTGTGATTATTTATATACAGCATAAAAATTGATATTATAAATATCAATTTTATATCGAGATAAGTGAAATATACGGTTTTATTTTTTAATTTTGCATTGCATTATATATAGCACTTGACAGCTTGACAGCGACCATATTCTTTCTATACGATAGAATAAGGAAGCACTAGGAGTAAATCAACTTTTTGGGTGCTTACAATAGCGAGTTTGGAGCGAGTGAGATCTGGATCCAGACAGAGTAGTATATGCTCTCATCTACAATTACTATAGGGTGCTTTTCAGTTGCGTACACTATGTTACACAAAACCAGTTTATTGGTTGCATATTATCTTACAAGATATTTTAGATAATATGTGACCAATAAACTGGTTTTATATATGTGTGTATCAAGATGTGTTAAGCAATTGGAAAGCATTCCATGGCTACTCCTGCTTTACTCCCGTCCGTATCATATCGCAATTCGGAACAAGGAGTGGCGTATGGTGCAAGTCGTACAAACGTCAAACAGCCAGATATAATAAAACATAATTTGAAATAATTCAATTGTGGTACGTATTAACGATAGAAGACAATTTATTTAAAGTTTATCTTATATAATTTGTAATTTAATTCAATTTTTTTATATTAAAGATTGTTCTTACTAAGGTAATATGGGAGCGGTGCACTTGGACACGGTGCATTTGGACACAGCCAATCACAGCACCGTGTGATTAGAGACATTTGTAGGGTCCCTTGGAACAGCGACTTGTGATTGGACTGTGTCCAATTGCCCCGTGTCCAACTGATATACACCCGGTAATATTTGGTATATTATCTGTGATCACATTTATGTTTTTTTATAATAGAGTTTCAATTTGATTCATTATCTAACCTTTAATTCCATAGGAATAAGAGCAGGTCCATTTTTATATGCTTAATTTAATATTAACGATCTTTAATATTGCGACGACTTTTCTTACCGATACTGACGGACAGTCGCCTGTCCGCCTCGTCGACAAATTACCGCGGTTCCCGGATTTTGAGACGAACTCACCAACTCAAGTTGGGCGCCAGGTGCGGTAAGGCCGCACCTCCTCACTAATTCATACTCGCCAAAATCTCTAAGTTATAGTCCGTCGATATCGCGGGAACTTAATGGGACCGGTAGCTCTCTTTTTAATTTGAGTCGGAGAAGGGATGGGTTTTATCGTAGGCGGAAAGCCAAGGAAAGATACAAGCGTACTTTCGACAGAGGTCTTTATTTAGTCGATACATGCACTCCACGTGCGTTCTACAATCTCTCGCGCGCGTCGATACGTTAACGGATCCTACTCGCCCCGGCTCGATTCTCGCATATGATTTTCGCGCGACCACTCCGTATGCGGCATTCTCGGTACGACAGTTCCACGACAATAATATGCAAACAAATGGGAGGTCTTACAAAAGGTCGGACTCCTCCTCGCCTCCACTCCGGGCCTGCAGTCTCGTATGCTGATGATCGCTTTAGCTTCGTGACTGTCGCTCCGTGGACGTACGCCTTGGCTGGCCGAGATCGGGAATCGGTCACTCGCTGCCGAGAGGTCCCACGATTGTCCTCGATAGAACACGTTAACGCGAAGATGGCACCAAAGGTCGAGATTCCGGGCAGTATGCTCTGATTTTTCGATAACTCGATCGCGAACCCGTCGTGAGCCTCGAGAGTCGCGGGAATCTCCAGAATCTCACGTCAAGTCTCTCTTCTCTCGCGTTGCTTCCGCTTTTTCTCTTCTCGGCGAGTCTTCCCCTCTCTCTCTTTCTCTCTCTCACTCTCTCTCTCTCTCTCTCTCTCTCTCTCTCTCTCTCTCTCTCTCTC
>NW_022639922.1:2372-7481 GCF_010583005.1 Odontomachus brunneus | reverse complement strand
CTCTCTCTCTCTCTCTCTCTCTCTCTCTATCTCTATCTCTCTCTCTCTAGCCTGTCTCGCCGGGATCTCGTTGTTTCCGCGGCACCTGCTTTGTTGTCGATCGTCGTCAGCTGTTGCGTGTCTGCTCCGCACCTCTCCGTCCCGCGTCTAGCAGCGTGCTGTAAACAAACATCGCCAGCGGCAGCCGAAATCGGAACGGTAACACGTTCTTATGTAAGGAGAGTTAAAGCGCCGTTATCCACGTACCATTTAAACGGCGACTTTCCCTGAGGCCGATGACGTTTCTTCCTTCTTCTTGTTCCCTCGGTGTCCTGTGGTCTCCTCCCTTCGTGGTTGGCGAGGTGAGTTAGGGCACATTTTCTCGGGACGCGCTGACCATCCCACTCGCGGGACCGCATTTGCTTCGCCAATTATCCCCCCTACGCTCGATCGGGAGCGGTGCACTTGGACACCGTGCATTTAGACACAGCCAATCACAACACCGTGTGATTAGAGACATTTGTAGGATCCCTTGGAACAGCGACTTGTGATTGGACTGTGTCCAATTGCCCCGTGTCCAACTGATATACACCCGTCTTGATGCTTAATGCGACCAACACATCAGATATGCTCGCCACATAAGAGCCAATTCGTCTTGCAATACATGCCCGTGGCTATGCTGTGCAGAGGAAAAAATTCTGTTAGGAGACGGTCCAACGCGTTCCAGCGACAGCCGCTCCGATTTTATACACGCGCCGCGTTTGACCGCAGTCAGGCGCGCACAGCCGGGACCGTCACTACCTCGGATCGCCCGTCCCGCTCTTGGAGTTCATTTCCCCGCGCGACGTATTGCTTTCAAGCCGGCCGCCGTTACCTCCGGCGCTACGGATGGGTAACGACCTCACCCCACGGCTGGTTTGGACGACGGATCAAAACGGGCAGAGAGCGGTCCCGTGGCCTCTCGATCGCGTCGCGCTGCCGCGGGGGCGCGCACAGCCAGGCCCGACACTACCTCCGATCGCCCGTCACGCTCTCGGTGGCTAAGTCCCGACGCGGTATGTTGCTTTCGCGCTGGCTGCCGGTACTTCCGGCGGTACAGATGGGTGAACGAACTCACCTCGTAAGGACGGGCAAAGAGCGGTCCTATGGCCGTGTGACTAACCAACAATAATTAATAAATTGAAAATAATGGGTTTTTGGGGTCGCTGATTTTGAATCCTGAGTCAGATTTTCAAAATTCGTAATGGCGGATCCGATACCCTTATAGAAATATCATACTAAGAATCATTGATAATTACTTATTATCCAGTATTTTTAATACTAAAAATAAGTAATTATCAATGATTCTTAGTATGATATTTCTATAAGGGTATGATGGATGAATTTTTAAAAAATTATCAGATTTCCATGGAACTTGTTATCTAAGGATTTCTTGGGTCGCTGATTATGAATCCGGAGTCAGATTTTAAAAATCCAAATTGGCGGATCCAATATAGCGGACGAATTTTATAAAATTATAGTATTTGTATGAAACCTAGTATCTAATGTTTCTTTTGTCGCTGATTACGAATCTGATCCCAGATATTCGAAATTCAAAATGGTGGAACCAAAATAATGAACAAACATGTTAAAAATGAAATATCATGAAAATCGTTACTCGACGGTTTTTAGGGTTGTTAATTACGAATCGAGTATTAAATTTTCAAAATTCAAAATGGTTGATCCAATGTAGAAGACCAAAAAATAATAGAATGTGTTTTAGGTTTTCAAAATTAGTTGGCGGGGATCTTTTTGGCAGCTGATACAAATCTAAAATCAAGAATAAATTTTGATAACTTTAAAGCGAGATTTTACAGGATTTTCTACCTTTTGAAGAGACTCATTTTTTACAGTTTGGTACACTACATTGAATCAAAAAATTTACTCTTAATTTTAGATTCGTAGTCAGCTGCCAAAAAGATCCCCGCCAACTAATTTTAAAAACCTAAAACACATTCTTTTACTTCTTGGTCTTCCGTATTGGATCAACTATTTTGAATTTTGAAAATTTGATATTCGATTCGTAATTAACGACTCTAAAAACCGTCGAGTGACGATTTTCATTATATTTTATCCACTTTTTAACATGTTTGTCCACCATTTTGGATCCGTCATTTTGAATTTCAAAAATCTGAGGTCAGATTCGTAACAGCAACCCAAGAAACACTAGATACTAGGTTTCATATAAATACTATAATTTTCTCAAATTCGTCCGCCATATTGGATCTGCCATTTTGAATTTTGAAAATCTGGCTTTGTATTCGTAAGTAGCGACTCCAAAAACCTCTAAAGGTACATTTGTCTGTGAAATTAGTTTGATAAAGAAATGTATGCCGCAAAGGGTTAAGGGCTATGTTTAGGAATCCTACTTGATAGAGTTAAGCTGCGTTCGAAAACGTACTAGATAAGCGTGATTTAGCATATCAAGCAAACGAATGCATTGCATGTTTTGCTGAATAGTTGATATTTGATTGCTATTATTGTAAGCTACCAAATTCAGCAACATGAATGGTAATACATGTAATCAGTTAATGAAATTTTAAGAGCAAACGATCAGCAACAATAGTACGGAAGGTTGCAAACAACATGATGGCAACATGACAAGAACTGATGACTTGTCTTTGCATCAATAGCATTTTGATAGCAAAGTGACAACAACAACAGAAATGGAACCTTTTTCATCGATTTGCTTTGTATTTGCTTTCAATCGTTGAAGTTTCTAAATTACATATTTTTGCCGACAAAGTGTGAACAATAAGTAATTTTCATATATTTACAACAATTTGTCAATAACAAACACACTGTGCACGAATTTAAAAAAATAATTTTTTATTTGGTAATCTTAGGGTGCGTTCCCACTTAGGGCGTCACGCGTCGCGTCGTCCAAGTTAAGCCAATCAAATCGTCCCATTTTATTGCGTAATTTTACGCCGAATAACATTGGGCGATTTGATTGGCTTAACTCGGACGACGCGACGCGTGATGCGCTAAGTGGGAACTCAGCTTATATGTTGTATGTGTTTCATCCACGATAGATAACTATATAGAAATTTGAAAGTAGTGAAATCAGTGACTTACGTGGACGGTCAACAGAATGATGACTCCGCTTTTGGTTTACTCTGCTTTTCACCGAGTTTACCCTGGGTCTCCGGAGTCTGGCGAAACGATCGATGAATCTGGCGAGAAATCAACGCTGCTCGTTCTCCTGGCTCGGTCTCGGATGTTCCGGCGCTGCGCGAGATGATGCGGCCCGCGATTCCGAATTTCGATTTCGCAATGTTCGAAAAATGAAGGGTAGACAAGAATAATAGCTACACAGTCGGATTTTAATAATTACTAATATATTCCAAATAAGTACACGAAAATTGCCAGAGAATAATTAAGAGAAAAAAAATCGCCTTCTCAACAAATGCACGCGTTTTTATGTCGCTTTGTCGCTGTGTGTCGTTTTCTGATTGGCTGATGAAGTCATGAATATGGAAGAAATTCATTCCATCGGTATGATGTCGCCGCGTCAGTCCTGAGTGGTGTTTGGATTCAGTTTTCATGCTCCTGTTTATGTTAGCAGCGGGACGCCTTATCGCATTGAGCGATTACGGTTTCTATTGTCTACAATTGATCCATCGATTTTAATAGCATGTTCGACTGGCTCTAGGTTAACCCACTCTGGGTTATTCAGCCTACGATTATTGGTCGAACAAGTACTTATAAGCTTTATGATTGGCTAGTAGAGGCTTATGACGTCATTAATCGCTCTCGAAGCGATAAACCCAGGGCTAGTCGAACACGCTATAAGACTCTCTAACGACACGCAGTATTCAGCGTTATAATTTTAATTATAATATTTAACGTGCGCGAATATACATGTGCGCACGTATTTACGTCTAGTAACATAGGGATAAAATATCTAGTAATGTCTGAAATCAGACAAGTCGGCCTCCGATCTATATTAATATATTATTAATGTTTACATTAATATATTATTAATATTTCAAAATAAATTCGGACGTTACATATGACTATTATTTGGTGTTTGCTAGGTATGTCATAACATACTATAAGGATATATTATATAAGCGTAAATCATAAAAATATTGTTGGAGTCATTGGGAATCGCCGCGTGTCGCTTGATCCTCTGGTTAAGCAACACTTTAACAGAATCAGGACATGAATGGGTGATCGGTGATATACCGCTTCGGATCGAAACTATCGGGTGTATATCAGTTGGACACGGGGCAATTGGACACGGTCCAATTACAAGTCGCTGTTCCAAGGGACCCTACAAATGTCTCTAATCACACGGTGCTGTGATTGGCTGTGTCCAAATGCACCGTGTCCAAGTGCACCGCTCCCAAACTATCGAGGGGAGGATTCACGAAAGTTTGTGGAGTGTGTTGTTGACAATCTTCGATACCTAAATGGTTTATGAGACATGAGAATATTAGGAATTATAAATATATTTTTTAAATATTATGATTTTCTCATTTTTCACCTTCGCACAATAATTCTCAGTATTTGATTAATATTTAACAGTGATTTTATTATCAGTATTCACCAGAAATTAAGCATTGGCCAAAAAATTACTGAAATACTGGTAATACTAAATAACTAATAATTTTTCAGTATTTCTTAATATGATTACCCTTACAGCACCGAATATTGCAGTATAGGTTATAGGTAGGTTATAAGTTTACGCATTTTAATGATTAGGTTACTGCAATCTGCCATTAACCTTACAAGATAACCTTACATTATAATATTGTCATAAAGTTAATATAATTTTTAATATTTTAGCAAACTTATATGTAATTATTTCACTTTTTGTGTATCTTGAAAATACTATACAATTGAAATATAGTTTATTAATAATTACTTAATTGTATATACAACTTTTTTATATATAACAAATTTTTTTATTAAGAAAGCAAATGTAACTAAATTAAATTCAAATATTAATAATAATAAATATTAATAATGAAATTAATTCTAGGTTGTATTCAATAGCCGCTTCAAATGCTTTAGCTTGATGTACCCTTATAGAGATATCATACTAAGAATCATTGATTAATTACTTATTTTCAGTATTAAAAG
>NW_022639922.1:236-1315 GCF_010583005.1 Odontomachus brunneus | reverse complement strand
AGAGAGGAAAAATTATGAAAATCTATATTCAAAATATTATTAAATTATATCTATATATTTAAATATTTTCCATAATATTTATTGTAAACAAAAAATTAATATTTTGTAAATATTTCTATAAATATTGCACATGAAAAAATTAATATAATTATTTATAATTATTAAATTAATAAAGAAATAAGAAAATCGAAATTTAAATTGGTAATGTACATTAGAAAAAAATTCTTTAAATGGAAAAAATATGTTTTGTTACATATAATTTCTTATTAGGTGCGCAACTAAGTTCTCGCTGTTTTTTTTTATGAAAATGCAACTTTTTGTGAAAAAATGGTTACAAATGAATCATTCAAAGTATTGCCCATCGCTAGCTACAACTTTTTCCCATCTTTCTGGCAGAGCTCGAATACCGTTACGGTAAAAGCGTTCGTCTTGTGAGGCTATCCACGAATCAAGCCATTTTTTGATGTCTTCATATGAGCGGAACTGCTAATCAGACCATGTGCCATCGAACGGAACAAGTAATAATCAGACGGCGCAATATCTGGGGAATATGGCGGGTGGGATAGGACTTCCCATTTGAGCGTTTCCAAGTAGGTTTTAACGGGTTTGGCAACATGAGGCCGAGCGTTGTCATGCAGTAGAATCACTTTTTCGTGCCTCTGCTCGTATTGTGGCCATTTTTCGCGCAGTGCTCGGCTCAATCGCATCAACTGAATTCGATACCGTTCCCCAGTGATGGTTTCGTTCGGTTTCAACAGCTCATAATAAATAACACCGACCTGGTCTCACCAAATACACAGCATAACCTTCGCAGCGCGAATATTCGGCCGAGCCGACGACGTAGAAATATGACCGGGCAGTCCCCATGACTTTCTTTTCTTTGGGCTGCTGTAATGAATCCATTTTTCATCACCCGTCACGATGCAATGAAGAAAACCCTTCCTTTTTTGCCGCTGGAGCAGTTGTTCACAGGCGAAAAAACGACGCTCAACGTCCCTTGGCTTCAAATCATAAGGAACCCAAGTTCCTTGCTTTTGAATCATTCCCAACGCATGCAATCGCTTGGAAATGGCTTGGCG
>NW_022639922.1:0-185 GCF_010583005.1 Odontomachus brunneus | reverse complement strand
CCTTCTTTCACGCGGACGGTCGTCAACATCGAAATCACCGTCTTTGAAGCGACGAAACCAATCACAGCACGTTGTTTCACTTAGAGCAGCATCTCCGTGAACTTTTTGGAACTCTCGATGCGCTTCAGCCGCCATTTTAGTAGGTATTATATAGGGGTTCTAACTCAGGTCCTCCGAGGGGGGGT
>NW_022639921.1:28160-30009 GCF_010583005.1 Odontomachus brunneus | reverse complement strand
GCCATACTCGCCGCATACGCGACTACACGCGCGAGTTACCCTCGCGCCTGAGTCTACGTCGCCCACGCAACGTTACGATTCTCGTTATTCCTCCGACAAAGGGAATTTTTCCTAACGCGGAGGCGCTGGGAAGCGGTGCATCACCGCAGGGCCGCCGCTTCGATTGACCTGTCTCACTTTAGTCGAGTCGACGACCCACCAAACCACGGAGCCGAAGCCTCCCGTCTCCGAAGAACTTCGCGAATCACTTGCACCCCACGTCATCTTACGGGGCCGCTGGATAGCGGACTGCTAGCGACGAAGCCCGCGGTCTCCACGCGGCGAGCGGACACCTATCCGCATCTCGCATAACGTACCGGCCGCTCTCCACCCTCGGGCCATTCGAAACATAAAGCAATCGGAGAAATTATCAGTAGGGTTGCAAGATGAAAGCAATGAAGAATATACTCCTGATTTACAAGAGAATATATCTATATCTATAAATATGAGGGGCGCCGGCGGTTTCCCGCCAACCCCACTGTGTGAAAGCCACACACACACCTCATAAAAAGAAATAAGAAATAAGCTCAATATTGACGCACTGCATCTCTGTCTCGATAGAGAATAATCTTTATTTAGCTGCACAATAATTACGGAATAACTAACTTAACAGCAACACTTATATAAGAAAAAGAGAAAGCCGTGATAGCATGACGTAGCTATCGACGCGGACAAAGAAAATTCAGGCTGAAGGAAAAACAGCTCGCGCGATCCGATCCGATAACAACACTCTCGCGAACAAAGCCTGCGACTGACTTGAGTGTACGTATAATGACCTTGCAGGTCGATACGTGGCACGACGTTGTTCACGTGTACGAACACGTGAGCACTATGAGCGCGGAATGTCGAACGCGGCGAACAAAGATAGGACAGCCCTTGGGGCTTCGCACGTCCTTTCGCTGGCTTAACGATGCCAGGATACGCCCGCAACAGTGTCCAGCTGACCTCAGCGAGAGGACGCCCAGCTGAGCGCAATGATGAACCGCACGTGGCAATGCGTGACGTCACGGCCGCACGAACACTGCCGGCCGGCTCGCTTGCCAAACACGTGATACGCACGTGGAAGCCGAGCTCGCTCTACACTACCGCACTAACGATTATCGCCCGGTGGCGAACTCGCCGGCACCAGAGAGTGCACGGGAGCGAATACACCGGTGACGAGTGCACGCAGGATCCACGCAAGAGCGAGATCATTTCACAGCGGGCGCACGTGAGACTCGATGCGCGACGCACGTGTGTCCCTGTGACTACACGCTAAAAGAAAGAGACGGAATTCGCGTGATTAATACGCTTACCGCACATTAGGCGAGCACCGAGTACAGGTTACGAAAAGAACGAGCACGAGCAGAACACAATGCACCGAATGCGGCGAAAGCACGGTCGCACACGAAGCTGAGAGAAAACGTGGCCGGACAGACTGAGAAGCGTGCCGAAAGGCTAGGCGGCTCGGAATCGAATCGTTACCGACTGGCTCAGCGAGCACTTATGGTGCGATCGCGAACAATTGGCGCGGCTGTAGCTGCTGCTTGCATCTGCTGACGCTTGGCGGCGGTTGCACATGCGTGCGCCCGTGCATGTGTGTGTGTCGCGAAGGTTGGGGCGCCACAAATATTTATGAGAGCTGTAATGAACAAAGCTTACGGAAAGACATACAAAGATTAATTATACAACGTAACATCCCTCACAATATTGCTAATGAGTTACTTGCAATATTAAAAAAACATGGTCATATAGAATTGCCTAGTGATGTTAGGGTTTTACTTCATACGCCACGCAATGCATCTAAAAGTATAAAATTGCATGGGTAATG
>NW_022639921.1:25477-26929 GCF_010583005.1 Odontomachus brunneus | reverse complement strand
GTTATTTATTACAAAAGATTGCTAAGTAATCGTATGCGATCAATCACTAATTTTATTTCATTAATAACTTGAAATTTTATGTGGCAAAATGGTAGAGAACTTTTTGCTCAGTTTGACCCAATCTACAATTATGCAATATCACACGTTGCCATTACAACTATGTACTATATTGCACATGATTGTACGCATATATACCATTTTTTTAAATAACTAAAAGTCGTATGTTACCTGCAAAATGGTTGAGAACTTTTGTTTGTAGTTAGACTTTATGTACCTGCACACCAGTGGAGTGCGGACCGTATAACTCCGACACCTTATATTTTAATTATGTATTATTCTTTTAATTTTATTTTGCTTTAAACTGAATTTAATTTATGTATGTATCTTTCATTATACTGAAACTGCACTCAGATAGCACACAATATTTTTAATATATTTTATAAAAATAGATATGAAATATTTCTTTAATTTTCAAATGTTTTGAAATTTTAGATATTAAAAAAATTATGATAAATATTCAACAGATATTTCTGAAGAATATTTTTCATAAATAAATTAAAATTAAATTAAAACACGATTTCGCTATAGCAAATTTTGTTTAAGTAAAACCATGTTTAATTGTTTATGAAAAATATTCTTTATAAATATTTGTTGAATATTTATTATAATCTTTTTCATATCTATATTTTTCTCGAACATTTAATTTACAAAATATGTAATACCTATATTTATAAAATATTTTATAGTGTGCTGTATAGGGTACAAACTTGTATATATAGTTAAAACATTATATATATTTATTAATAGCTACTCTTTTTAGATGTTACTAAAAATTAACAGTCTCTACAGATTAATTGTCGTTTGTAAACAATTTTCTAGTTTTATAACATGAACAAAAGTGAAATTACATATTTTGTTTATTAAATATTATAGACGTTTGTTTATAAAATAATATTTTATGTATAGAGAAATCAGTTAGTACGAGTAAAATGATTTCTGCCATTCCATCGTGTCCGGATAACTTAATATTTAATGAAATATATCATACAAGTGAAAGCACAAACCTGACAAATGATGATGATAGTGATGGAAACAACATTCCAATGTCACAACGTGATTGTGGTATGTATTATCAATTACCAATGTGATATGTCATATTCATTATTGTAATACTGTATATATTTTCAGAAGAAAGAAAGACCCATGTAACATCCGACAATACACAATCATATGATGTTCATAATATACCAATAATATGGGAAGGTAGGTACACATCTTGTTGAAATGAAGAAAAATAAGTTATAGTAGTATAACATTAATGTGTCAAAAAATTGTAGGCTCCTCATTGTGTGCTCCATCGTCTGTAGAGGTGCAAGAGAATTCGAATATAAAAAGTACGTATAACACATACACACACATACACACACACACACACACACACACACACACACA
>NW_022639921.1:25210-25319 GCF_010583005.1 Odontomachus brunneus | reverse complement strand
ACACACACACACACACACACATACGAGGGTAGTCCCAGAAGTACCCTGCTTAACAAAGAAAATACAAAAATTTTGAAAAAATATATCTTTATTTCTCAACATAGTCCCC
>NW_022639921.1:25097-25200 GCF_010583005.1 Odontomachus brunneus | reverse complement strand
TCATCGTCTGTAGAGGTGCAAGAGAATTCGAATATAAAAAGTACGTATAACACATACACACACACACACACACACACACACACACACACACACACACACACAC
>NW_022639921.1:20047-20816 GCF_010583005.1 Odontomachus brunneus | reverse complement strand
AAATCGGTGTCTTCAAACTTTTTCGGTTGGCCTGAGCGTTCTTTATCATTGACATCAAAATCACCACTCTTAAATCGCTGAACCATACTTGGCATGTTCTTTCCGATGGAGCATAATTTCCATAAGCTTCGAAAAGCAATTTATGAGCTGCAGCTGCAGTTTTTTTCAAGTCAAAGTAATGAAGCAGCACATGTCGAAAAAACAACTTATCACGTTCCATATTTAATCAAAAGAAAAAATAGCACTGCTCGCTTAAATGAATCTCTTCGCACTGAATTTTATTGACAAATGTCTAACCTCTAAAATCCAGCCAGTTTCAGATGTCAAAATAAATTACACCTACAACTAACGTCATCTAACTGTGAGCCGCAGGAACTAAGTTTACCATCTAATAATTGCTTATTGTAGAAGGCCTATTATTCGTTCGATATTTTACATACAAAAATTGAATGAACGTTTTTGGCATAAAAGATAATAAGACAAATGCAATCTTAATTTTCTTTCCACTTAAGGCTCCTGGATACCCATTGGCTGCCCTTCTTTAATGAGGTCAGAAGCGAGAAATGTCATGAATTTATGCGACGGTATATGTGGAAATAAAAGAATATACGCACAAAATAACACTCGTGATCGATTCAGCACACTTGTAAAAATAGCCGGACGCTTTCCTTTAACCTGAATAATAAATAGCCGTAAATTAATATAATATGCAATTTACGTTTTTAACCTATCTTTTTTCATGATTTCCGTTATGTTAATTTTACGGCTA
>NW_022639921.1:19893-20037 GCF_010583005.1 Odontomachus brunneus | reverse complement strand
CAAAAATAGCCGGACGCTTTCCTTTAACCTGAATAATAAATAGCCGTAAATTAATATAATATGCAATTTACGTTTTTAACCTATCTTTTTTCATTATTTCCGTTATGTTAATTTTACGGCTATTGATGTCATCAAAAAAGGACA
>NW_022639921.1:12829-13698 GCF_010583005.1 Odontomachus brunneus | reverse complement strand
CCGGTCAATCCGTACGGCATCCTGGTGAAGTGATACAATCCTTTACCCGGCACCCGAAACGCTGTGATTTCCCTATTATCCTTAGCGAGCGGAATTTGGAAATAAGCCTGGCTTAGATCCAAAGTCGAAATATATCTTGCGGCCCTCAACTTATCGAGGATGCCCGTCATATTCGGGAGCGGATATGCATCCTTTTTCGAAATCTCATTTACTTTCCGAAAATCTAGGCAGAACCGATACTTTCCGCTAGGCTTCTTAATCATCAAGATGGGGTTCGACCATTCACTACTCGATGGTTCGATCACCCCGGCCTCTAACATTTCATCGACCTCCTCCCTAATGGCGTCCTGTACTTTTGGAGAGACCAAATAGCAACGCTGGCATATAGGCTCGTGCTGCCCTACATCGATGCGATGTTCTGCTAACCCCGTGATTCCTAAGTTAAGCGACTCGGTCGGCAACCTATCCTTCAGAAAAGTTTCCAACTGCTCTGATTGATACGAAGTGAGCTCAGATAGGCCGCAACATGCGCAATCGCTCGTATGGGTATGTCTTACGAATCGGTATCTCGCTCTCGGCTCGGCAGCCAAGTGCCACATCTCTGTCGAGAAATCTACCACGAACTCAAATCGTCGCAAAAAGTCTATCCCGAGGATACACGGAACCGGCAACCGCGACTACAGACACGCGTGAAAACTATGCTCAGTGCCCTGTACCGAATCGACACGTCGACAACCTCGTCTAAACGCGTTAGCTCTCCCTCAGCGGTTTTAATGTGGGGCCCCGGTCCCCTCTCTATAGGCAGCCCCAGACGCTCGATGATTTGTCTTCCCTCGGCTCCTAATATCGTTCGCCCCGATCCGAAGTCC
>NW_022639921.1:11160-12819 GCF_010583005.1 Odontomachus brunneus | reverse complement strand
CCAACTGCTCTGATTGGTACGAAGTGAGCTCAGATAGGCCGCTACATGCGCAATCGCTCGTATCGGTATGTCTTACGAATCGGTATCTCGCTCTCGGCTCGGCAGCCAAGTGCCACATCTCTGTCGAGAAATCTACCACGAACTCAAATCGTCGCAAAAAGTCTATCCCGAGGATACACGGAACCGGCAACCGCGACTACAGACACGCGTGAAGACTATGCTCAGTGCCCTGCACCGAATCGACACGTCGACAACCTCGTCTAAACGCGCTAGCTCTCCCCCAGCGGTTTTAATGTGGGGCCCCGGTCCCCTCTCTATAGGCAGCCCCAGACGCTCGATGATTCGTCTTCCCTCGGCTCCTAATATCGTTCGCCCCGATCCGAAGTCCACCAACGCCAACAAAATGTGTCCTCCGATCGCGATCCTAACATAGGGCAAGCTGGAGGGCCCCGCTCTCGCGAAGAGCGTATAGGCCTCTCCCACTCGTCCCCCCTGATTTCCCACCCCGCGGGCTGTCCCCTCGCTCCCCGGGGTCGCGACCTCCCGCTTCAACGACTCCCGGCCTCGTTTCCCTAGCATCCCGGACAGTCCCGCACCGAAACTCCTAGCTTCCCACACCGATAACAGTGGAGTTTAGGCGGCCGTGGACAACTCCTAGCGAGGTGACCCGCTTCCGAGCAGTTCCAACAGCGCGCCCTCCCCGCGACTCCACGCACCGGCTCACCGTCACTCGAAGGGTTAGGTCTGCCCTCTGCCTGACCCGGGGCCGCCGCGGCTCCCAACGCCGATCCCCGTGACGCGTCGCGTCGGATGCCTCTTCTCGAGGCGGCAGCCCGGCCACCCGACGTCGTCATCCTACCCGCGCCCCCCGCTCCGGAAGTTACCTCGACCGCCGCACGAACGCGGGCAGTCCCCCACGGAGGGTGGTATGCAAGCCGCGGAATAAGGGTGCGTTCCGGGGGAGGCGGGGGCCGGTAGTCCCGATCGGCCTGGACCTCCGCCTCCGCGCGTATCGCGGCCTCCTCCAACGAGTCGTAGTCGAAATAGTCATCCCGACGGATGAGCGCTCTCACTTGCGGCAACAAATTCCGCCGCGTCAATTCTAGCTGCTAGTCGTGGGACCACGGCGGGTCCAGACGGTCGAGCATCGCCTTGAGACGCGTTATATAATCGGCAGCCCTCTCGCTCTCCCCTTGCTTCCGACGCTCTACTTCGCGACGCAAGGCGGCCTGATATCCGGGCGCCGCGAACCGATTTCGAAAAGCTACCTCAAATTCTCGCCATGTGGTCCACCGCGCGCGCCGATCCATGTACCACAGGCGCGCGGTACCCGCGAGAAATAGCGGCAAGCATTGTAATAACTCCCGGTCACGTACGGGAACGATCGTACGATTTATCGCGATCTCTCTTAAAAAGTCCTCGACGTCATCATTGAGGCGGTCCCCAGAAAATTTTAACTCCCATTTCCTTAGCAGGTTGTACAAACTTTCCGTTATTGCGGCCTCCGCCCCCGCCTGACGGTCACCCACGGCTCGCGCCCCGTCTCTCACCAATCGCGCCGATCGCGGAAGCCCGTCGTCGCGAGTCTCGTCTCGACCGACCGCGCTCCCCTCCGCGGCCTCAGGCCGTCCGCCCAATACGTGCGGGATGCCGGTTTGA
>NW_022639921.1:8657-11150 GCF_010583005.1 Odontomachus brunneus | reverse complement strand
GCGGAAGCCCGTCGTCGCGAGTCTCGTCTCGACCGACCGCGCTCCCCTCCGCGGCCTCAGGCCGTCCGCCCAATACGTGCGAGATGCCGGTTTGAGCGAAAAAGTCGGCAGCCGTTGACAGGGGACCGGGTGTAAGAGGCCCCTGATCCGCGAGACCCGTCTCGTAACGAAGCAACCGCTGCCGCAGGGTGGGCAAAATGCCGTCCGTACTCAAATTCCGCGCGACGAGCTCACTTCGCACTTGTTCTATGCCTAATGAAGCTACCCACCCATCTAAATCACCGTCTCCTGGCATTCTCTCTGCCTTAATCGTCGCTATGATGGTTCGAATGTCCTGCCGATAAGCCGACAGCCAAGCCTATGAGTCGTAACACTCGAATCTAAGATCGCCCGCAGAGATACACACTCACTTCTAACGACCTATTCTACCAGTCCTGATGACGGCTGAACGCACTCGCAGAGGAACCGAAACCTCCTGTCAACACGGCAACCCACGACCGTGCACGAGAAACCGAGCAATCCGCGATCTAAATATTGGTTTCGCAGCGGGACGAACGCGCGTACATCGTCAGCTGTCTCTAACGTCACGCTCCCCCCTGCCCTCGCTCACCCGCGAATGTACACCGAGGCGCAAGTCTCAATTCGCGGCTCTATTCGACTCTCATCACGCACCACAACACGCGCGAACACGGGACGAATTCCAGAATTCGCTTCTCTATTCTCTTTCCAGCACGCACAGCAACACACGCGAACACGGGACGAATTTCTTACGCGTCGTTATATTCACGAGAGCGTGAAGGCTTATGCGGCACGAGGATCGTATCGGCAACCGACAACACGCCGCGGTGTCGAACACAATAGCACACGCGAACGCGGGATGAAAAACCATCCGCCGGCGAACGATAGCGAGCCGCGACACGTAAACACGCGTCACCCGTTGCCCCTCTCGCCCTGCGCGCCGACCGGCTCACCCGAGTTTCTCGCGCTTCCCCGCTTGCGGTACCCCTCGCGCGCCCTTAAGCTCTCGCCCGCTCACGGGCCCTTCCTACAAGAAGCGGGTTAATACGACATAATAGAACCAATTTACAATTTACACAATCGATAGAAGAATACAAAATAATAATCGCAATATAACATTCGCACACATACACATTTATTCCTCCTCTCCTCTCTCTCGCGTCGCCACGATTACTATTGCCTTATTCGCGAAAGCGGCCCCACGTTGGGCACCAATTTTTGTGACCGTTTCTCCGTTGGTTAGACGCGAGACTACGGCCAAAACTTCGTCTCCGCCGTTGCGGCGACGGCCGAGCTTGCCGGCAGCTCTAAAAAATTATCTCTCGGTAGAGCGGCGGGGTTTTTGTATCACGCGCGACTTTCCTTCGCGCGACACGAGAGGAACAGGCGACAGAGTCGGAGGAATCACAAATGCACACACGTATCGTTTAACATTACTCTATATTTACAAAAAAAAAACAACAAAAAAAGATAAGACGCTTTTTATTTTGCAATTAATAGTCCACCGGGGACATTGCCCCCGGTGGCAAATACAAATTAATTTCTAGCATGTAATGCTGTACGCTGATTACAATTATATTTTGTTGCAGGGGACACAAAGCCCCCCCTGCTGGGCCAAGACGAACACATGAAGGAATCGATTCTGGCGTGGGTCTGACATTATAATACTATTGGGACGGCTAGCAGGCCGCCCCAATACATCAATACATCAACCGACGAGCTTATTAAATATATATAGAAATGTACAAGTAATAAATAGATAAATAAATAAATAATGTGTGCCCCGCCGCTGCAGGGCATGCGCACAGCGCGTCAATCTGCATATATTCTTATATTTACTCGCGACATTCACACATACGTACACTTAGTTTTAGACATATGCACATGTATACAATAACCACTAACACAAACATCCGTTACATTCATTCTCGGCAACACGTCCCTCCGGAACGCAGGACCCGCCGCAAAATAAATAAATAAATATAACAATACATACACGCTAAAATAAATAATAGATACAATAAAAATGTAAATAAAATAAATATATATATACAATAAAAATATAAACAAGTTTAAAATGTGCAGCCGCGGGGACGATGGCGACCATGATAGTCGCCACCGCCCCCGCGGCAGTCAAACATCTCAAACACTAAAGTATAATATAAATTAAAACAAAGAAGACTGTCCTCGCGTGTAAGAGGCGCAATAAAAAATAAATATATAGATATGTTTAAAATGTAGCAGCCGCGACGACGAGAGCGCCCTTACGGCCGCTCCCGCCGGCGCGGCAGTCAAAACATTTCAAAAATAAATAAATATATAAAAGGTGCGGGTCCCCCGGGACAAGACGTGCCCTACGCGACATTTACTCAAACGGTTAGGCGCGGGAACCCTCATCTCCGCCATCCGCCCGCGCGCCAGTCACACGGCGACGAACCGCGCGAGGCGGAGAAACCTCGGGAATACTACCATCTA
>NW_022639921.1:7913-8647 GCF_010583005.1 Odontomachus brunneus | reverse complement strand
CGCCATCCGCCCGCGCGCCAGTCACACGGCGACGAACCGCGCGAGGCGGAGAAACATTGGGAACGCTACCATCTACAGGCCGCGGAGGCGCCTCGTACTGGCGGACGCCGGACACGTGCTCCACGTAGATGTCCCTGGACCAGCGTATGGTATCCGAAACCATGAGCCGCCGCATCATCGCCCCATACGCCTTGCTTACGCGCAGGAGCTCCAACACCGGCTCATTTCTCGGGTCCCACGAGCCAAGAGCCCCGACAACGAAGGCCGTCACGACGACCCGGTATCCCCGCCGTTGGAGCGCCTCAGCCATGGGCGAGTATTTCGCAACCTTTCTCGCCCTGGCTTCATCGAACGCGGCCCAACGGTTTTCAAAGGGAACCGTGACGTCGCAGTGGCAACGCGCCGCGAGAAGCTCGCATTCCGCTCTGAAAAACCATATACGGATATGTAGACTCGCGCTGGTCACGAGAAACCGTTTCGTCTCGCTTCATTTGGTCCAATCCGCGCGCGCCAAAGCACTCTCAAAGAACCTGTATATGCGACCGCGTACATCGGCCGTCGCTCTGCTCTGTTTTGTTCTGTTCTCAATCTATTTAGGTATGTGCATACCCGACATATCAAAGGTTTGCTTGTATGAATTTCATCATGAGTACATGTATCCTCTGTATCACGATAAATGTAAAATAATGTACACTGACACTGACAGTCTCATTTACAACATCGAATGCGATGAT
>NW_022639921.1:7624-7806 GCF_010583005.1 Odontomachus brunneus | reverse complement strand
ATGACGACGCTCTTCGAGGGCTCGTGCCTGACCACAAGGTCAGGTCGTAGCGCCCCGAGTTCCCCCTCGAGACCCCTGACCCGCTGGTTTACCGCAATACTCCCTGGCAGACGACAGGCCTTCCTGAGTCGCAGCAGGATCGAGTCGTGACGCCACTGGACGGCAGCAGAATGTGGTCCACA
>NW_022639921.1:6933-7612 GCF_010583005.1 Odontomachus brunneus | reverse complement strand
GTGTACTTATACTTTAGGTCAAATTGAACAAAAAAGTCCTCTACCATTTTCCAAATAATCACATAGATTTTTAATTATTAATTAAAGAAGATTATTGCACGATTTTGCGTGATAATGCACTCATCTTCTTTAATTAATAATTAAAAATCTATGTGATTATTTGCAAAATGGTAGAGGACTTTTTTGTACAATTTGACCTAAAGTATAAGTACACAACGGCAGTCGTCGCTATTATAACTCATTTACCATATTCTGTATGATCATTTACAAATTTTCTACAATTAATATCTCGATAATTATTGCGAACATCGCAAAACCGTATTGAACTTTTATGTTCACATCAACCCATTCTACATCCCCACAAAATGCCCGGAGGAGAGTGTATCCTGTATGTAATATATATAACTTCTATATATATTTCTTAATATATAACATTTTTCAATTCTTTCGACATAATTTAGATTTTAAATTTTGAATAATTTTGATAATTTTTGATAGATAATAAAACGATAAGAATGATTTAATTAATGATAAATTATTCTACAACTACTACTAGGTAGTTATAGCTATGTTACCTTGCAAAATATTTTGTTGCACATTTCGAGTCGTATGATTAGATGTAAGTTCGTCATCAATTATATTAGTATGTGGTTCTGTCGATATGTTTTTATCTATTTCG
>NW_022639921.1:1145-2914 GCF_010583005.1 Odontomachus brunneus | reverse complement strand
TCGCCACGTCGTCGGATTGTTTCTAAAATTTTTCGTCGTTCTGCACATCCTCTTGGCAGATGTTTGAATTTTTGAACTTCTAGCTCATTGCTATGTACACGTTCAAGATGACGAGATATTTTGCTTTGAAACGTATTGCAGTACATATAAACATGTTTCTTCTTTCCTTCTTCCGTCGATAGGACAAACATTTCTGCATCATCTCGTGCACCCTTACCTGATTCGATTAATGTAGTTGATATATTTAATCCTCTAGACTTATTTGCGGAACTATCAGCTTTTTGAAAAGGAAGATATGTTGCGTGACCTATTTGTTCTTGATTTAAATTTTCATCAGATGAATTATTTGATGGTGTATACGAAACATCCCCATCCCCAAAAATATTTTCGGATCTGTTTTGTATATTACTATCATTGTTCAGACATTCTAGAAAATGTAAGCATTTATCACTTATATATAAAACATAAATTATAGATGCAAAATATGTGGTATATAAATTTCATATTTTCAAAGTATTATAATAAGTATTTAAACTATCACCTTCTGCGGAAACATGTTCAAAAGATTCAACAGACTTTTCCGCATTTGAAACTTCTACAGCTTGACATTGTAATATATTGTTAGTATCTGCTTCATATACTTGTAATGTATTGCCACTCCAGTGCCAGAGGCTTGAATGTTCCGACTGTATTTCTTCTATAATACCTAATCAATGAGCAATAAGCAAATACAAAAGTTAATATAATACAAAAGTTAATATAAATTAATATAAAAATAACTAAATTATAGTAAGCGTTGAAACAGATTACATTCCCAGATAGATAACTGACGCCGAGTAAGGTTATATTGACGGTATATAAAATGCATTAATGGCAAATTCTCAGTATGTCGTGTATATGCCGTCAATATGGCGCTTTTCGGCGTCAGTTGGGTAATTTATCATCACAGATAAAAAATTATATATTTCTTATAAAACCTTGACTTGAACTTTTAATATTCCTGTTACATGTTGCTGACTGGCAATTTGTATCTGTTATTAATATTGTAGATTCTTGTGTTGAGATATTTTGAACCTATCCTGCATGATCTAACATATAACCATTAACATTTCTAACGGTAGATACATCTTTGTTTTCCGCTATATTATTCACGATATTACATATATTCCCATTAGTATCTGGTAAAATATGATTAAGTATAATTTTAGATAATTTATTGATCATTGATTTTTAAATAATATTCAATATATCAAACCTTGATTTGAATCCGGAAGATGTTCTTGCATATTACATGTTGCTATTTGGCAATTTGTCTCTGTCGTTAATATTATCGGTTCTTGTATTGGAGAATGAACATATCTTTCATATTCTAACACATGACAATTATTACTTCTAACAGTTGCTGTATTTTCGTTTTCTGCTACGTTACTTGCAATGTTACATTCAATCTTATTAGTATCTGGTAAAACCCAATTAAGTATAATTTTAAATAATTTATTAACTAATGATTTTTACAATGCCAACGATTTTTTTAGTATAACAAACCTTGATATGAATTTTCAACATCCTTTTTTGCATCACATGTTATTATCTGGCGATTTGTATCCACTACTATTTCTATTGGTCTTTGTACTGAGAAATTATCATTTTCAATATATTCTATATTGTTTAATACACGACTTATGTCGTTTATAACGGCAGTATTATTTTTATTTTCTATTACATTGCTCAAGCTTTGTTTATTTTTATTAATATTTAGTGAATCACGT
>NW_022639921.1:962-1135 GCF_010583005.1 Odontomachus brunneus | reverse complement strand
AAATAAAACGGGAAGACAACGACCGTTCGAGAGCTTTCGTCGCCGATCTTGCCAAATATACGGTATATTGAGTGTGAAGGACTCGCCATCCGTAGAGCCGAGGACTAGACGACGAGGCACCGACGACTCGACCTTCGACCGTAAGACCGCTGCGAGATCCAGGGTCAAATTCG
>NW_022639921.1:179-952 GCF_010583005.1 Odontomachus brunneus | reverse complement strand
TACCGTCGACGCGGACACACCGCCGAACGCGTACGTGGCGGTCGTGACCTCCGCCGGTCACGACGCTAACTCGCGCTGCCGAATTTCTCTGTCGCGATTGCGAACAAGGACTAGATTTGTTATCATAGTATCTTTGCTGCCGGTTAATACTAGTGTAACGGTAACGAGCAATAAACGTTGTCTCAAGATATTTCATTATCCTAGCTCATTTAATTATCCTAGTCGCCGTTCTCTCCTATCACCTCCGACCTCGCACGAACCAGCCTCTCTGCCGCGAAGAGGGCTGAGCTGCCGGACGTTCGGGTCAGCAGTTCGGGCGGACGACGAGGGCTACCCTTCGGCGAGACCAACCTTTTCGCGTTTAGTGTACGATTCTTTTAGTGGGTACGGATCGCCGTACCTGGCGCCCAGTTAGAGTTTTCTTTTGTTCGTGTGAGCTGTCGGGTCTCGCGAAATCCGCCGAACTGTGAGAGCTGACCAGGAAGTAAATAACATAATTTTGTCGCTGCACCCGATTCGTGTGCCGACTGCGCGAGTCGCGAATGCAGCGTTACACAGCATGACCCATAAAATTTGCTAATGTGGAAATTTCGTTCTCCGATAAATTATAATTTATACACATTGTTGCTACATGCTTTCGTAACTCAGTTGCACGTAAAGTCTCAGGTTTTTCCGCACCACATTCTACTGAATACTGCCGTAACAAATCACATGCCAATAGATATCTATTTTTATTTTTTACAAGAGAAGGAAGTCCAAATAGATACGGGTTT
>NW_022639921.1:0-169 GCF_010583005.1 Odontomachus brunneus | reverse complement strand
ATAATTTATACACATTGTTGCTACATGCTTTCGTAACTCAGTTGCACGTAAAGTCTCAGGTTTTTCCGCACCACATTCTACTGAATACTGCTGTAACAAATCACATGCCAATAGATATCTATTTTTATTTTTTACAAGAGAAGGAAGTCCAAATAGATACGGGTTCTTT
>NW_022639920.1:30016-30213 GCF_010583005.1 Odontomachus brunneus | reverse complement strand
CCAACTATGAGCGTTTCTTCGCTGCTTACGCATTTTCAGCGGAGTGGGGTAACTTCGCTAGCGAAGCTTCGCTGCATGAAATTGCACCTTTATGCAAAACGCGCGCGATCTCAGTGAGAAATGACTTATTTATCGACATCGAAAAGACGTCGAATCGACGTCGAAATCGTCAAATAGACGTCGATCGATAAGTTATT
>NW_022639920.1:29705-30006 GCF_010583005.1 Odontomachus brunneus | reverse complement strand
ATAGTTCCATTAATCCAACTATGAGCGTTTCTTCGCTGCTTACGCATTTTCAGCGGAGTGGGGTAACTTCGCTAGCGAAGCTTCGCTGCATGAAATTGCACCTTTATGCAAAACGCGCGCGATCTCAGTGAGAAATGACTTATTTATCGACATCGAAAAGACGTCGAATCGACGTCGAAATCGTCAAATAGACGTCGATCGATAAGTTATTTCTCACTGGGATATTAGACGTCGATTCAATATCGAATAGACGTCTAGAGAGATTGTAAATAATCGACAAAATAAAATTCCGAAATTTTAT
>NW_022639920.1:25691-26853 GCF_010583005.1 Odontomachus brunneus | reverse complement strand
AATAAGTAATTATCAATGATTCTTAGTATGATATTTCTATAAGGAAAGTATATTATAATGTACTGTGAACACTGTAAGGATACATTATATAAGCATGAATTGTAAGAACATCGTTGGAGTCACCGCGTGCGCGCTCGATCGTCAGGTTAAGCAACAGTTTAATGCGGTCAGGACATTGATGGTGGTATATACCAGTGGTATACTGCTTGGGATCGAAATTATCGTTGGAGGATTTCACGAAAGCTTGGAGTGTATTTGACAACCTTCGGTACGTAGTAGTTTATGAAACATGAGAAAAGTAGGAATATATAAGTATATTTTTTTAAATATTATAATTATCACAGTAATATCATTGTGATTTTCACCATTATATTACTGTGATGCATTTGCCGCGGACATTTTAATATTACTGTGATATCTTAGTAATATTCCAGCATTATTTCTGTTATATTCCCTGGTAATATTATAATGAAAATATAATATTGCTGTGATATTTCTGCGATATGCTTATAGAAATGTAATACTGGTAAGTAATAATTTGGCCAGTAATAATTAGTCGTTCAATAATTTTATTATTCGTACGAGTAATAAAATTATTGAACGACAGTAATTATCACTGGCCAACTTATTACTTATCAGTATTACATTTCTATAAGGATATCGCAGAAATATCACAGCAATATTATATTTTCATTGTAATATTACCAGGGAATATGACAGAAATAATGCTAGAATATTACTAAGATATCACAGTAATATTAAAATGTCCGCGGCAAATGCATCACAGTAATATAATGGTGAAAATCACAATGATATTACTGTGATAATTATAATATTTAAAAAAATATACTTATATATTCCTACTTTTCTCATGTTTCATAAACTACTACGTACCGAAGGTTGTCAAATACACTCCAAGCTTTCGTGAAATCCTCCAACGATAATTTCGATCCCAAGCAGTATACCACTGGTATATACCACCATCAATGTCCTGACCGCATTAAACTGTTGCTTAACCTGACGATCGAGCGCGCACGCGGTAACTCCAACGATGTTCTTACAATTCATGCTTATATAATATATCCTTACAGTGTTCACAGTACATTATAATATACTTCCCTTATAGAAATATCATACTAAGAATCATTGATAATTACTTATT
>NW_022639920.1:18301-23023 GCF_010583005.1 Odontomachus brunneus | reverse complement strand
AATCATTGATAATTACTTATTTTCAGTATTAAAAATACTGGATAATAAGTAATTATCAATGATTCTTAGTATGATATTTCTATAAGGGATATTTCTAAAATATTGCTAAAGTAATATTGCAAATTAATAATACTGCAATATCTCTGCAACATTGCACTACAATATGTAATCTTGCAACACTGTAGCAATGTTGCTGCAAGCTTCTGTGCTGTATGGGATATTTCTATAAGGGTTAGCAAACATCAAATAACAGTTATATAATTTTTACTTAGTGTTTGTTGGATAATTTGCTGATAGATATTGAAACAATGCAACAACATTCGATATGCGATAATTGATGTAATGTAATGCGAATATTAATGTAATGTAGTGAACCAGTGATAATTACTTTTAGATTTTTAACAAAATGTTATAATGATTAATCCAAACAAAAAAAAAATTAAAAAATCCAAGAAAATCCAAATTAAACAAATCGAAATACTAAATTTAAAAAAAAACTTAAAAAAAAATACTATTTCTGTAAGGGAAGGTGACTTCAAATGACGCCGTAATAACGTTTTAATGATGTCTACAATGTCAAAGAAATTGATATGTCAATTGATGTCACCATTCTATTTAGAATATGATATATTGCTATAATTTAACTATAATATTGCAAATATATAAGTGTAATATTTCAATGATATAAATGTGTAATATTTCAATGATATAAGTATGTAATACTGCAGTAATATTTCTGTAATATTTTAATGACATATGTAAAGGTGCAATATTTCAGTAATATTTCTTTAATATTTCACTGTGATATGTAATATTACCACTATATTGCAATATCACTGCAATATTTCTGCAATATTACGTGATGTGTGGGTGGTAGGACGTCTTTTGAAAATGTGAATTGTCTGAAAATAGCTAATATCCAATAAGTTTATTCACATTAATAGAATTTTTTACACTTTCACACTTAGTGCACATTAATTCTTTAGAGGTTCTAAAAATGGCGTCATGTTTTCCGTTCGTGAGTGTAAATGCAATTCTGATACACTTTTCACTCTTGCTTGGGGTCAAGTGTAAAAAGTGTATCAGAATTGCATTTACATTCTTAACACAAACGGAATCATGACGTCATTTTTAGAACGTTTGAAGAATTAATGTGCACTAAGTGTGAAAGTGTAAAAAGTTCAATTAATGTGAATAAACTTATTGGATATTAGCTATTTTCAGACAGCTCACATCTTCAAAGGACGTCCTAAAAATATTCTGATGACATCCCTTCATTCTAAAAGCGTCTTCAAAATGTATTTTGGAAAATTTGTATTGTATGGGGTGCACTAGTGTACAATGGGCATTAGGTGTAAAAGTGTAAATAATACAAGCAACTCGAATAAACCTTATGTGTAATATTTATTAGAATGTCCACTGGAAATCCAATGGAGGTGCAAGATGCGGACATTTGAATGTTGAGTGGAGGCTTTATGGATTTTCCATAGACGTCTATTAGAGGTTCTGAATCTCCATGATGGATGTCTAATGAACATCCAGTAGAAGTTTTGTTCCGTGTGGGAGGTTAGGTATTCTGCTTGAGGGACGCAATGTTTGCGACGAAATCCATTTTTTATTTATTCCTTATATTATTAACGAGGTCACAGCCAGATTTTTCAAAGGAATGTGTATAAATTTTTATTGAAATATAATTTGCATGTATGCAACTTGTAGCGCGTCGCTCGTGTAATCATATACTGGATTAGGTATTCTGCTTGAGAGACACAATGTTTGCTACAAACGTCATTATTTACTTGTTCCTTACTTTATTATGAAGGTTGCTACATAGCCACATTTTCGAAATGAGTGTGCATAAATTTTTATTTAAATATAATAGGTGCGTATGCTCTTATAGCGGACGACGTGAGTAAGTATCCTGCGGTAGGTATTATGCTCGAGAGACGCAATGTTTGTCACGAAGACCATTTTTACTTGTTTGTTATATTGTTAACTAAGTTAGTACACAACCAGATTTTACATAATTAAATTTTATACACAAGTAGTCGTGCATAAAATTTTATTCATGTATAATAGGAGCTTATGTTCTTATACCATATCACTCAAGCAAGCATATTCAATATTACATATTTTACTATATCTTGCACAAATCTATTCACGTACGTAATGAATATTATATTATTTTTTTAAATTATTCGCTTGCAATTACGCTTGCTTTATTACGCTTCTGCCGCCTCGGCCGAAAGCCTAGAAAGCATTTTCTGGTCGGACTATCAGCTAGGAAATGCTCTGACTGCTGGTCGAGGGAAAAAGGGACGCGCAACGTTACAATTAAGGAAAGACAAGGATGGAGCTCAATAGTTTGTCTTTATCTAACTAACTTGACCCAACCTTCCTGCTCTTGCGTCCGCGCGAACAATACGCTTGTGTGAGGCGTGTGTATAGACATACACTTATACACAGATGGTAATGGTTTGTACTCTCGCCACATGAGGTCTCCAAACGTAACTCAGGATTTACCTACGACTCCTACAGACCTTTAAAGGGACATCTACATTGGAAGTAAGTAGTAAAAGTAGGAAATAAGAGTAAGAAATTGACCAACCACAGTCGAATATGAGAAGAATAATCAACTATGATTGGTTAATTTCTTATTCTTACTTTCTACTTCTTACTGCTTACTTCCAATGTAGACGTCCCTTTAAGGGACGTCTACATTGAAAGTAAGCAGTAAGAAGTAGGAAGTAAGAATAAGAAATTGACCAACCACAGTCGAATGTGAGAAGAATAATCAACTATGATTGGTCAATTTCTTATTCTTATTTCCTACTTCTTACTGTTTACTTCCAATGTAGACGTCCCTTTAGGGCCATGGCACACAGAAAAACTTAAGTAGTAAGACGTAAGAAGTAAGCAAATTGACCAATCACAGTCGTTGATTCTTGGACCGTAAGAAGAATCAATGACTGTGATTGGTCAATTTGCTTACTGCTTACGTCTTACTGCTTAAGTTTTTCTATATGCCATCAGCTTTAAGGCCGTCTTAAGTTTATCTTTAGATGCTTTGTAGCCAATGAAATTATTCGTAGGCCATCTAAAGATGAACTTAAGACGATCTTAAATATAAGATTCAACTATGACTACGTTCCGAAATTCACAGCCAGTACTGGAAATCTATAGTTCATGTCACATATATTATAGAATTTCAACGTTGGCAGTGAATTTCGGAACGCAGCCTATGAATACCGGCCGTAGAGTCGTAAGTCGTAGAAATTGACCAATCGGGATCGAATAATCGATCGCGATTGGTCAATTTCTACGACTTATGACTCTACGATTTCTATTATAGGCTCCGCTTTAATCTTCATTATAAACCTTGCTTAAAGCGGAACAAGTTGAAAATTGGTCATAATGTGTACACGTGCCGAGTTCTGCAGTAAGCGTTTTAGTGTAGAGCTTAATTTCAAGATATCGTGGTTGTACAAAATAGTAAGTAGTTAACTATAATTTCCATTTATGATTCGTGTCGATATAAGTCTGGTAATTATACAGTTTACACTCCTTACCTCCGATTTTGACGAAAAAATATTCAATCGACACGTTTTTTAAAGACAAATAACTTTTGTATTTAGAAAAATCGTCGCTCTCTACTGCGAAGCGAGATATTAATTGACAAAGTTGATCACTATTAAGGTTAGGAAATCTGTCACACCGACAAACAGCGACATGTATATTTAGATATCATAGATAATTTAAAAAGAATTCAGTCGTGTGTTATCAATTCTGAGTTTGATAATTATTCAGTTTAACTTCCTCACTTCCGATTTCGACGAAAATAGGCTCAATCGACGCGTTTTTACATAAGAAATAATTTTTTCCTTTGACAAAATTGTCACTCTACACCGAGTAGCGAGATATTAGAACAACAAAATTGACGGCGCGTTAGGTTAGGAAATCTATCACACCGATAATATGCAGGACCATGTACACTGATGTTCATTGAGTCCTTTTTCGGTGTAGAATAGTATAGATGAGCGTATAGATACCATTTCCAGGCGCGTTCATTTACACTTGTCTAAACTCAAAGAACTCTATTAAAACCAATAGATATGCCTCGCGCCATCATGCGCGTTCTCCATGCCACATAGAAACAGTGCGTGAATTAGAAATGTATTAGAATATGCATAAGTAAAAAAGTATTATTAAAATATTAGCATTATTGGAACTTTTACACACGAACTGCGGGGTCAGAGGGCGAAGCCCCCGGTTAAGGAAGGTTCGGGGGAGGGACTTCACCCCCTCCGGTTTGGTAAAACATTAAAAAAAAAAAATGCATCACGCAGTGTTAAACGTGTGTTGTTTTTGCATGCCATTCATACGTTCTACCTTGCGTAGGGGTCTTGCTTGTCTCTTCCGTATCCATTTTATATAATAGACTCATAGATTTAGTAAGGCGAAGATTTAATAAAACATTCCCACTTTCCTGCCGGAAAATTTTCTACGAAAAACTATAAATTTCTACAAAAAATAGAAATTTGTAGAAATTTATAGAAATGTGTAGAAATTTATATATTTTATAAAAATATGTAGTGTTTTGTAGAAACATGTACGCAATACTACAACAAACTACAACAAAATACAATTTTCTAAAATGAACAATTTCGTGTAAGTAGTTTTTAAAAAAATCTCCAGTTTTTTACAAAAAAAAAAAAAAAAAAAAAA
>NW_022639920.1:4089-18258 GCF_010583005.1 Odontomachus brunneus | reverse complement strand
TTTTTAAAAAAAAAAAAAAAAAAAAAAATACAAAATCTACAATTTTTTAAAATTTGAGAGGCAAGAAGATCTGAAGTTGTTAAAACATACACTCAGGACATTAGACGTTTTTTGTCTCAAAGACGTTTTATGGCTCTTGCAGACCAGCGTGATTTGCGACGCGACACGCGATATGCGATGCGCGATATCCAATGAGCGTACAACTTTTCCGGAATACCAATACGCTCATTGGATATCGCTCGTCGCATATTGTATGTCGCGTTGCGCATCGCACTGTTCTGTGAGAGTCATTACAGTCCGACGTAAAGACGACTTATAGATGTCTTAAAGACGTTTTGATGTTCGAGTTTAGATATTTGAGTTTGGATATTAATATCCATTAAAACGTCTTTAAGACATTTAAGTTGTCTTTACGTCGGACTGTAAGACGTCTTTGAGACAACTTTATGTTGTCTAAAAAATGTCTAATGTCCTGAGTTTGGATATTGTGCTGTTTGGCTAAGTGTACTTTTAACAACTTCAGATCTTCTTACTTTTCAAATTATAAAAATTTGTAGATTTTGTATTTTTTTTTTAAATTGTAGATTTAAAAAAAAAACTACTTATACCCTTTACAGAAATATACTAAGAATTACTGAAAAATTATTTAATTATTTTATTAGTGATTAAATATTACCAGTAATTCAGTACCCGGGAAAAAATTTTCCATATATAATCATATATAATTATATCTAAATCATATATAATCATATATAATTATATCTAATTATATCATATATAATTATATCTATGTATAAGATTATATATGATTATATATAACGTTATATATAATTATATATAATAATAAAATTTCTTCAAAATTATCACGATCATTTTTTATATATAATTATATATAATTAAATAGAAATATTAATGTATATAATTACATATACCCGGAAAAAAATTTCCATATATAATCATATATATATATAATTATATATGATGATATATAACGTAATATATAATTATATATAAAATTTCTGATAAGTTTTCACGTTTTATATATAATTATACATATAATTATAATACATAAATTACAATAGAAATATTAATAAATATATAATTACATATATTCAAAAAAATTTTCTATATATAATTATATACAGGGTATCCCAAAACTGGTAGAACACCCGTTAAGGGTAGGTAGGGGGTGCAATTTGGAATTGAAAGTTCCTCTTGCATTTTTGGATACGATAATTAGTTAACGAAATATTAATGGATTACGACAATTACCCTTATAGAAATATCATACTAAGAATCATTGATAATTACTTATTATCCAGTATTTTTAATACTGAAAATAAGTAATTATCAATGATTCTTAGTATGATATTTCTATAAGGGTAGTTAACGAAATATTAATGAATTAAGTCTACCAATCTCTTACCGTCCCAAGTGAGCGCTCAGAGACGTAGAACGCTGTGGACTTCTCAGGAGCCTCTCAACACATAACGTAAGAAAATCACACTCGCCATCCCCCTATCCCCCATACATACACACTAAAATTATTTACGGTATTCAACCACCGACATGCAGAAAACATTCAAGTCACTCACGCACTCGAAGGAAACATATCATATATGTCCTCCCCCTCCGGCATATAAAGCGCAATCATTCCGCCCATTTTCACCAAAAACATTCAAATTATCTATGCACTCATAATCGCACACAAAAACACCCGCACATTACTCCCACATACAGAAAACTTGCCACCCCCCCCCTCCCCTCCTAGTCCCGGTCAGGCACTCACCCACACATCCACTCACTCATCCACATTTATTCTCTTGTGATGTAAAAAGGGGAGACAAACGGACAAGAAGGGTCCCTGAGAAGTCCACAGCGTTTTACGTCTCTGAGCGCTCACTCGGGACGGTAAGAGATTGGCAGAATTAATTCATTAATATTTCGTTAACTAATTGTTGGATCCAAAAATGCAAGAGGAACTTTCAATTCTAAATTGCACTCCCTACCTCTAACGGGTGTGCTACCAGTTTTGGCACATCCTGTATAATCGTATATAATCATATAATAATATATAATAATATATAATATAAGTCGGTATTCATAGTCGAATTTTATTTTAAGACCGTCTTAAGTAATGCGTTAAGATGCGAATACGGCTCTGTGACTGGTTTATAACATCTTAAAACAGTACTTAAGATGATCTTAAATATAAGATCGGACTATGAATACCGGCCATAGAATCATATAATCATATATATAAATTTCTGATAAATTCTTTATGTTCTATATATAATTCAGAAAAAATATTGATTTATATTTAATTATATATAAAGAGATGACAAACAGTTATATACACGGTGGGCCATTTTACGGGCCTCACCCAAATTTCTCCATAGGTAAGTTAGATATAGAAAAATAGTTAAGACAAAACTTGTTCAGGACAATGGGGGTCATCTTTTTCAATAAATAAATTTGACCTTGAGGTCAAATTTCAAGGTCATTTGGAGGTCATAGTGATTTTTTAAAATGGGACCGCCTACTTTTGACACCGGATTCAAAGAGAGCGGGAAATTTTATGTCAGAAATGATATTTTTAAATTTTTTATTTTGATCTTCAAAAGATCAAATCAAGGTTTTAAAAGCGCTCAGAAGCTGTTTGTTTAAATGCGATTATCTTACTTTTAGCATTACCCAGAAACAACGACGTGGACGTAGTAAGTTCTGTTTCTTTTGGGGTGCTTGATTATCGTGAGTCCCCTTGCCTCTCACGTTTGGGGTGCTTGTTTACTGTGAGTCTCCTTGCCTCTCACGTTTGCGGTGCTTGTTTACCGTGAGTCCCCTTGCCTCTCACGTTTGCGGTGTTTGTTTACCGTGAGTCCCCTTGCCTCTCACGGTTGGGGTGCTTGTTTAACGTGAGAGGCAAGGGGACTCACGGTAAACAAGCCCCTCAAACGTGAGAGGCAAGGGAACTCACGATAATCAAGCACCCGAAAGGAAACAGAATTTCCTACGTCCATGTCGTTGTTTCTGGGTAATGCTAAAAGTAAGATAATCGCATTTAAACAGCTTCTGAGCGCTTTTAAAACCTTGATTTGACCTTCTGAAGATCAAAAAATCAAAAAATTTAGAAATATTATTTCTGACGTAAAATTTCCCACTCTCTTCGAATGCGGAGTCAAAAGTAGGCGGTCCCATTTAAAAAAATCATTATAACCTCTAAATGACCTTGAAATTTGACCTCAAGGTTAAATTCATTTATTGAGAAAGATGACCCCCATTGTCCTGAACAAATTTTGTCTTAACTATTTTTCTATATCTGGCTTACTTATGGAGAAATTTGGGTGGGTCCCGTAAAATGGCCCACCGTGTGTGTGGGTGTGTGTGTGCGTGTGTATGCGTGTGTGTGTGCGCGCGCGCGCGCGTGTGTGTGTGTATACATACATATATGTACTTTACTGAAAACATTAAGCTGAGATCTCAATTGAGAACTCAGTTGAAATTTCACGTGAGATCGTAACTGAAAACTCATATTAGATTTCCGCAAGGTTTTGCATGTAAGATCTCAATTTGAAAAGCATTCACAATTGACCCAATTTTACTCAAATTTCATTACAATTTCATTAATATTTCAGCAATATTTTAATATAAATAATATAAATAATATATAATATATAATATAAATTTAGAAAAATTTTGATTAATAATAATGATTTTGTAGTGAATTTTTCCAAATTTATACTAAAATATCCGGGAAAAATGTTACATATATAATTATATATGGTTACATATAATCATATATGGTTATATACGGACATATTTTATGTATAATTATATATGACGCTTTATTTATGATTATATATGAGACATTTTTTCCCGGGTACTTTTTTGGCCAGTACTTAATTTCTTGTGAATACTGATAATAAAATCACTGTTAAATATTGATAGTAATCAAAGACTGAGAATTATTGTGTGAAGGTGAAAAATGAGAAAATTATAATATTTAAAAAAATATACTTATATATTTCTAATTTTCTCATGTTTCATAAACTACTAGGTATCGAAGGTTGTCAACATACTCCAAACTTTCGTGAATCTTCCAACGTTGATTCCAAGCAATATACCACCGGTCAGCCATCCATGTCCTGACTGCGTTAAACTGTTGCTTAACCTGACGATCGAGCACGCACGCGGTAACTCTAATGACTCCAATGATATTCTTACAATTTATGCTTATACCCAGATAGCCAAATCTGCGCAAACAGATTTCGAGCAGAGCTTGCTATCAACTTTTGACGACAAATAGATAACAAATTTGATGCAGGATCTGTTATATCAAATCTTCCTGCCAAATTGCCGGCAGATATGCGACAGAGCTTGTTGTCGGATAATTGCTGCAGATTTGTAGCAAAAACCGCGCAGATTTTGTAGCGATTTGACGGCAGGTTGGCGGCAGAAACGGTGCAGACGTTGCTACGCTGCAAGCTTTGTACGGTTTTTGCTGTAAATTTGGCACCAATTGCCCGACAGCAAGATCTGTCGCCAAAGCCTAATGTAGACACAGATGGCTATGGTTTTGCTGTGGGTTTTTGATCAAATTTGCTGTCAATCTGCGCGCAGTCTGCGCTCAATTTCTTACTGGGTATAATGTATCTTTATAGTGTTCACAGTATATTATAACATACCTAGCAAACATCAAATAATAGTTATATAATTTTTACTTGGTGTTTGTTGGTGATAATTTGCTGATAGATATTGAGACAATGCAACAACATTCGATATGAGATAAATATTGATGTAATGTAGTGAAACAGTGATAATTACTTTTAGATTTTTAACAGATTAATCCAAAAAAAAAAAAAAAAAAAAAATTAAAAAATCCAAGAAAATCCAAATTAAGCAAATCGAATTATTAAATTTTAAAAGAAACTTAAAAAAAATATTATTTAAAACAATACTTTTGTTTCATCAAATAACATTATTTCCTTGAAGGAAATAAAAGTTTTTTTTTTCATTATTTTAAAAAATGATATTTTGTTTAAGAATATAAATTTTAATGAAACAAAGAAAAACCACAAAATTAAATAAGTATGAATATTAAATTTAAAATTAGTGTTTTCTCCAAAAAACGGTATAAGAAGTATAAGAAATATGCAATAAGACAAATTCTAGTATTAATCACTGCCACTAACAAGCACTATTCTATAGTGATTGATATGAAACATCACTGAATTTGAAATACAAATAACAAAAATAACTAGTAAATAAGCAAAAAAATATTATATTCGTAATATTTTTGAAATATTGATGCAATATTACTAAAGTAGGCACGATTACGATAACCGGGGTTTTTCAAAATAACAGTGATTTTTGGGACCATTTTTAACGAGAAACACGAAAGAAAAAAATAGTAAAAAATTCCATGATCAATATTAATACGGAAAAAATAGTAAGAAAGTATGGTAACGATAACCGAGATGACCCAAAATGAAAATAGTTTTTTAAGGTACTTTTAGCGAGAAATATTAGCGGGAAAATAAGGAAAAAATCTTCGATCAACACATACCAAAATAAATAACATAATAATAAATAACAAAATAATAAACAAAATAAATTTTAATCTTTAAATAAAAATAAAATGCATAAAAATGCTTTTATCTAATGTAAAGTATCATAATGTAAGTAAATATTATAACATATATATTTAATAACTTTAACACATTATAAATGAAAACTTTAGTCATCAGAATCGTCATCACTGCCAAAATCAAATTCTTCCTCAAGCATCCTCACGAGGACGTTTTAGTAGTGGTAATATATCAGCACTGTTTTTTGCAGAAACATCAAGACATTTAAAAAAAAGTCTGTCTTTTTTTTAAATCCATCAACGTAACCAGAATATACTTTGGTCATATCTTCAGAAAATTTCATTATTTGAGAACCGAGATCAGAGTGATATTCTTTCTCCAAAATATTTTTGCGGTAGTAATACAGTCCCATATATTGATAAAGTAATTGAGAACTCCTCCTGAGATAATATAGACTTTTTTAAAAGTTTATTCTGGTTCTCTAATGGCTATTTTCACCATCTCCGGTTACCTTAACTACTGATTAAATGTGCACGGTGATTGGTTAATTTTGTTAAACGATTCAAGTGCGATTGGTCAGTTCCAACGGAATAACTAGCCGGTTAAGGTAACCGGAGATGGTGAAAATGACCATAAGTTGTTAATCGTATTTAAAGGATTACCTGCACCCACAAATTCCCCAACACTGATTAGTAGTAAGATAAGTACATGTGGTACCAAAAAGCTGTTCAACATCATGGTATTGCTTTCCTCGGTCCGTACATATTGTAGATGTCTTCGGATCAACAAATTTCTTAATATACGGTTACAAATCACGTTTACTTTTTCTGTCAACTCTCACGAAAACACCTGTTTTATCTTCTTTGCAATATAATCTCAGAACAACAATAGTCATTTGTTCTGTAAGACGACCTCGATGATATTTTCTTTTAGTTAGAAATGTTTCGTCAATTTGTACCGTTTTTTTTCATATCTCCAAGTATTTCAATATGATGCGAACTGATAATTTTCGTAATTTCTCGACAACATGAAAAATAATCAACTACTGTTGAATTACTCAATTCATCACCATGTCGTTGATTACGCCATAAACGAAGGTGATAAAGGACATCGGTTACAGTCATTTTAATTATAAAACAAATTACAATCATAATTTCACGCAATTCAAGTCGACACTTAGTTCCTTCAAAAATGTTCTTCACTCGGATTAATTATTTTGCGACAATATTTCGTTCCTTTCTTCTTTTTACTGTGGTGAAATGAGCAACGCCATCCCACTTTTTAATTTTGCTGTAGAACGTTTTTCGATTTTCATCCACAACAAGTAGGTGGTGTTGATGTTAGTGATGGAATTACTTTTATTTCTTCAAGAAAAACTATGCGGTTTTATTTTCAGAAATAATATCGTAAAAAACGAAGAAAAAATAGAAAAGTTCACCAGTTTTGGATGAAGACGAGGATGCAAGTCGGAACACATATTTTCAAATTACAAATATAATGAACTATTTTCGACTACTAAAAGCAGTAAGATATCTTGTGGCCAATATCCCTATGAAAATAGAAATGTTGTGTCCACGTGAAATCCATGTGATTTTGTGGATTTGACAAAATAAATATCACTTTAGATATATAAAAGTCACTTTTCTGAGTAACGATTAAAAGGTTTTAGCCATCGGTTATTATTTACATTTCATTAAATTGATTTCGAAATCTTTCGCCTTACTAAACTGATGAGTCTACCATATACTAAAAATGTAAATATTGCAAAGATTAGCAAAGACCCCTACGCAAGGTTGTATATAAGCCAGCATATACCTTGTATAGAGATATATACTGATGTATATATTTTTTTTTACTACTTTATATATTTTTACTACTTTATTTTGTTACTATTTTTCTTATATTCCTCGTTAAAAATGCTTCCGAAAACCACTTTCCCATTTTGGGAGGCCCCAGTTATAGTAATTGTATCTTTTTTACTATTTTTGGTAATTATGCATTTTATGGAGCAACCTCCAATGACCTTGATCTTGATATATGTTACAAAGGTCATCCTCCTGGGTAACCCTCAAAAAGTTTTAAGCGGTGCTCGTTGTTTCTTAAAAAATTATTAACAAATTAAGAATATTTTTAACATTTTTAACATTTGTAACACAAGAAAAATATTGAACGATGAGCGGGGGGCAGCGCCCCCCTAAAAATTAACCTAACCAACCTATTATATACTCACATTAGCCGTTAGTCATTGTTTATTAATAAATTATTAAGAAAAAAAGTTTAATAAACAATGGATACATAAACAATGACTGACAGATAATGTGACGATAGGTTGGGTTAGGTTAGGTTAGTTTTTAGAGGGGTGCGGGGGGCACATAAAAAGTATATTTAAAAAATATTTACTTGTTTTAAAAATAAATAAAAATAAATAAAATAAATTATTTTGTAAATTTAAGTAAATTGTTTTTTGATAATAAAAGGAACTTTAATTTAAAACACAAAAATGATACTTTTAATAGAAAATAATTTTAATAATTTTTTAATAATTTTAGTAGAAAATAATTTATTTAGGTTTATAAAACGATTTACTTGTATTTTATTTACTTTTAAAACAAGCAAATATTTATTTAAACACAGTTTTTACTTAAAAAAACTAATTTTCTTCTTGTAAGGAAACCATTTGTATATTTTTATATTTAAATATTTTAAATCAAAGAAATAATTTTTTTATTTAGAAATTTATAATTTTACAGCTTATTTTACAAATTTAAAAAAAATGTTATTTTATATTTATTACATATTTTCTAAAATCTAACGAATATTTTTTTAAGTTAAGAAATTATATTTAACACAATATATTTCTTTGATTTAAATAATTTTTTTTCAGTGTACATTACCAATTTAAATTTCGATTTTTTTATTTCTTCATTAATTTAATAAATAATTATATTTATTTTTTCATGCGTAATATTTATAGAAATATTTACAAAATATTACTACAAATTAATTTTAAGTTCACAATAAATATTGTATAAAATATTTAGATATTTAGCCTATATTTTAATAATATTTTGAATAATGATTTTCATACTTTTTCCTCTCTCTTCTCTCTCTCATTATGTATATATAAAAAACTATTTATAAAATATTTATATAATGTTTTAAAAAAATAATTCGAAATAAATATTTATAAATATTTATCATTAATATTTTGTGCTTTTTGGGTTAATACTTTAAATCTTAACAATATTTTACGTAAGCATTTCATCACGTAGTAAAGTATTACATATTAGTATTTAAATATTGACAATGCTCTGCGTAAGTATTTTATCACTGAACAAAGTATTCTATGTCAATATTTAAATATTGAAATATTGACTCATAAGATAGTATTTGCAATACTAAACACTGAAACACTTGAGCACTAAGAGCTGTACTTGAATCATAGAATATTACTAAACACTGTACTTTTAATACTGAAAATAAGTAATTAATCAATGATTTTCAATATGATATTTCTGTAGGGAACGAAATCGTTTATTTTATAAAATCGTATTTTATTGTACTTTGTTGTAGTATTGCGTACATGTTTCTACAAAACACTACATATTTTTATGAAGATATACAAATTTCTACACATTTACATAAATTTCTACAAATTTTTATTTTATGTAGAAATTTGTAGTTTTTCGTAGAAATTTCTCCTGCAGGATCCAAAACGTTTGTAGTGTCAACATCTAGGTAAACATATTTTACATAAATATTTTATGCGTATTTTTCTTATATGATATATTATTCCTTTATTATTCCTTTATTTGGACTAAATAGCTTATTTTTGTAATTATATTAAATAATACATATTATAAAAAAATTAAAGTTACTGCTTCGGCTACATATGAGGACAATAAGAAACACTTAGGATCAGTTCAAGAAGTAGCAAAGCAGCTAAGGTGATAGACTAGAAATCTGGAAGTATCTGCAGTTCTCGATTTTGCGTCCGACTAGTGCTATATTTAAAAAAAATTTTTTTAGCTGCGAGATTTTTACAGTATACTAAACAGTTTCTCTATATTATTGGCTTTAGTTTTCTTACAATTTTTTAAATAGTTATTAATAGTATTTTTCCTGAAGGTGTAGGATGTCAATATTGTAGTATTACATAGAAAATCGTAAAAAAGTCCGCAATAAGAAACTACTAATATCTATAAAAGTGTTCCAATTCTAGCATTTTTATGTAGTTTATTGTAGAAAGTTTTAAATTCTTGTAGAATTTCATAGATTTTGTCACTACTTTATTGTAGTTTCTTTTTATTTTTTGTAGAACTTTTTCCGGCAGGGTTGCGTAGGCATCTTGCTAATCTTTTCGGTATTTACAATTTTTAGTATCTTGTAGACTCATTTGTTTAGTAAGGCAGAGATTTTATAGGTATAATATCTGTAGCAACATGCAAAAGTATGCAAATGTGGTGACATATGTATATACTTATAATGCATTGTTTACATTTCTATGAATATGTCTATTAAATCTTCGCCCTATTAAATCTATGAGTCTACTATAATATACTAAAATGGATACTAAAAAGATAAGCAAGACCCCTACGCAAAGTAGAACGTATGAATGGCATGCAAGAACAACACACGTTTAACATTATGTGAGATGCATTTTTCTTTTTTTTGTAGAATGTTACTTTTACTAAACCGGGGGGGGGGGGGGGGTAGCGAAGCCCTCTGGACCACTAGTTCGTATGTAAATGTTTCAGTAATGCTAATATTTCAATAATACTTTTTTACTTATGCATGTTCTAATATATTTCTAATTCGCGTACTGTGTCTATGTGGCATGGAGCACGCATATGATGCGCGAGGCATGTATGTACATGTCGCTACATATCGTCGGTATGACAGATTTCCTAACCTAACGCGCCGTCAAATTTGTTGGCTAATATCTCGCTACTCAGTGCAGAGCGACAATTTTATCAGAGAAAAAAGTTGTTTCTCATGCAAAAACGCGTCGATTAAGTCTATTTTCATCGAAATCGGACGTTAGAAAGCTAAACTGAATAATTACCCTTGATAATTGTAAAGGAAAGGCCCGACCTTGTCGATTTCACTAAAATTAGTAAGATAGTGTATTTTGACGCGTACAAACCGAATCTGAAAGCCAAAATCGTCGCATATAGTGAAGCGAGATATTAATTGTAAAGGTGCATACTGTTAAGAATTAGAAAACCTGTCATATCGATAATGCACTGACATATGAGCATGCGCAGTAATCTATATCTAGTATCTATATCAGTATCTAGTCTGTTTTTTGCATAGACTTAATATATATAGACTGCATGTTTTCAATGTTTCCTATAACTTGAATGCGTCACATAATAGTAAGAGATAGCATGCTTTGGATCACCATTCTGTCTTTTTCTAACGACGCATTGTGGGGATAAGAAGAAGAATGTGGGAAAGGAATGAAGAGGAATTGAAAGGCATGGAGGAGAAAAAATAATAGAGCGTATCAGAATAATTATCGATATATTGTGATAATAAAGTGTTTTTATATGTGTATAAAATATTTTATATATGTATAATAAAGACGCTTCGAGGGAAACATACTATGTAGGAGAACCAATGTAAACCCCCACTCTAAACATAAGGAGAGGCTGGAGTGTCCCCACTACGTGTCATTAGAAAAAGATAGAATGGTGATACAAAGCATGCTATCTCTTTCTATTCTGTGACGCCCGCTCAGCCCAATACACAGTCTATGTATAGGGTGTCCCATTTTAAAACATCCATCCTCATAATTCTTCAGACAAGTATATTCAGCAAAAATGTTTCAGATAAAAGTTGTCGGGTTCAGAAGGGAACATCGAAAGGTGACTTTGACTTTGACTTTAGATGTCATTCTGATAGTTATTTGAAAGTCAACTTTGCTTTTTAAATAGAACTATTTATTTTTTCTTACGGAATTTTATTCTACGTAAAGAAACTAACAACTTTTGTTTAAAAAAATTTTTTATACGACCTCCATTTTCTAAGATATTTACGAAAATATCTACAAAATTATTGATTTCAATAATTTTTTATTCGAATTCTATCAACTTTACCGAAAAATAGTAAGAGATAACAATTGTTTATTTTCTTCTCATAGAGCTCTGAGAATTTTTTCAGAATTTTTTATAAACTTTTTAGTACTTCAAGAAAATGCAAGAAAATGCAGTACTAAAAGAAAGAAGTTAACTAAAAAATTCTAAAAAATTCTAAAAAAATTCTCAGAGTTCTATGAGAAGAAAATAGATAATTCTTATCTCTTGCTATTTTTCGCTACAGTTGATAGAATTCGAGTAAAAAATTATTAAATCCAATAATTTTGTAGATATTTCTGTAAATATCTTAGAAAATAGGTTGTATAAAAAATTTTTTCAAACATAAATTGTTAATTTCTTTACATAGAATAAAATTCCGTAAGAAAAAATAAATGTTTCTATTTAAAAGCAAAGTTGACTTTCGAATAATCTTCAGAATGACCTCCAAAATCAAAGTTAATGTCACGTTCAGATGTCCCCCTCTGAACCCGACAACGTTTGTCTGAATACTTTTGCTGAATATACTTGGCTGAAGAATTATGAGGATTATGTGGAATTATGAGAATTATGTGGATCTTTTAAAATGGGACATCTTGTATACTAACAAGGAATCCCAGATAGATGGTTACTTCCGATTTGGACGGGCTTGAAATATATTCTAATCTAGACCAAAAGAGGAGACACGTATCTTTTTATACGTGCCCAGGCGGACTTTTAGGGAGCAAAACAGCCCTTTGAAAAAAATCTGTTTTTTCTTTAAGAGCATGTTTTGTTAAAAGCATAAGAGAAAACAATTTTCTAAACAAAAATTAAATGGTTTTAGGAGTATTTTGCAATGACAAAATCGGATATTTGAAAAATGTAATGATTGCCAACATACCCCCACCACTCAACAATTTTTTTCGTAATTTAAAAATGTTGTGTCTACCAAAGAAGAGTATATTTTATGCCGAATCCAACCATATATAATAATATGAATTTCCGACATACGGATTGTTCAAAAATAGGTGGAAATATCCCCATATAACCATAATACCTTCCGTAGTAGCCTAACCTACTCGATAATATACGCAATGTGTATTCATCGAATTTTCTCATAATAACAGGCGATTAGTACTGATATGCAGAATATATAATTAAAATACATTTCAATAAATAAGGACGATAATAATAATAATAATAGATGTATATACAACAATGTACTCATATATTCACATACATTGTTTATATAAAAGGACACACACACACACACACACACACACACACACACACACACACACACACAGGGTTGGCAAAAAGTCCGGAAACGGCCAAATATCTCGAAAAGGATCAACTGTAGCGAAAAATATGTAAGTAGCAAAGTTGTAGGGCTTAAGGGGATGCTGAATACCGACATTATCTATTTTTCACTATTCTTCCAGACGGCTGCATAGAATTGAAAATGCTTTTACAGAGTAAATATAGATATGCTAATGTATGCAAAACAGCCCAGTATAGCATAAAAAACAAACAAAAATTTTATATTTATTTTTTATACGCCATCTTTCCGTTTCATATAAAAAATACTGAATGAGTGTGTAGAAAATGAAAGTCATTTTGTACGCAGGGGACATTAGTGAACATTACGAGGCCATCAGATAATGACTTGAAGGGCTAGATAAAAAAAATAGTGAAAAATACGATTTGCTTGCACGCATGCGGACGTGTATTTGGGACTTCTCATCATTACGGAAAGGAGGAGCGGTATTGTAGTTCCAACGTTTCTCCAGAGAGAGTGCTGATTTTCATTACGCACGAAGCGCATATGGAGGATTCACACTGCTTCCGATGTCCGACGTACGACATCCGATTTCCAATAGGAGAACAGCTTTTTAATAGAGAATCCAATTCTCCATTAGAAAACTGTTCTCTTATTGGATATCGGACGTTGTACATCGGACATCGGACGTGATGTGAATCCTCCAATATCCTTTTTAGCATACTGATGAGAATCTTTCCAGGAGCTCGATTCCAGACGATATGCGAGCGAAATACGCATGCGGAAATCTATAGTATATGTAACGTGAATTATAGATCTTCGCATGCGCATCTCAGTCACGCCGTCAGGAATCGGGTCCCAGATACACGTCCGCACGCGTGCAATCAAATCGTATTTTTCACTATTTTTTGTATGTAGCCCTTCAAGTCGTAATCTGATGGCCTCGTAATATTCACTAATGTCTCCTGCGTGCAAAATAACTTTAATTTTCTACATACGCACTCACAATTTTTTATATGAAGCGAAAATATGATGCAATGTCAGATATATAGGGCATATGTCAGATAAATATTAAATTTTTGTAAAATGCGTGTTTAAATAACTTTCATTTTCTACGCACATACTTTTAATGTTAAAAAATATATATAAATATATATGTCTGGATATATTCCATCTCCGAATAAAAAAGATTTCATATATAATTATGTAAAATTATATAAAATTATATATAATTTTACATTAT